>NW_027287439.1:200000-252500 GCF_022747635.1 Hetaerina americana | reverse complement strand
CTTTTCAAACAATTTAATGCTTCTAAATTCCATTTTCTAACTCGCCGCCCCTTCCTTATCTTTTTGAAACGGACGCTGCATTTCATAACAACTAAATTGTGGTCAGAGTCCGCATCCGCTCCCTGGAAGCTGTGCGAATTTATCACACTTTTCCTAAACCTGTGTCTAACCAGGATATAATTTAGCTGATACATTTCTGAGTAACCTGGCATTTTCCATGTATACCTGCGTCTTTGGTGGTGTCTAAACCAAGTGTTGGTGATGACTAAGCCCTGTCTCCTGCAAAACTCAACTGCTTTCTCCCCGCGGTCATTCCTCATGCCTAATCCGTAGTCCCCGACCTCGTCACCATCTCTTCCTTCGCCTACCGTCGCATTCCAATCCCGCATCACTATCAAATGTTTCCCTGCAGGAACACACGCGAATATGTTCTCTAACTGATCATATATCCTATCGACCTCTTCTTCTTTATGGTTGCTCGGTGGCATGTATACCTGGCTAATAACTAGTTTGTCGGTTCTGCTTTTATCTCCACTAGTAGTATTCTATCCGTTACCTGCTCTATGTTGACTACGCTTCTTCCTACCTCTTCATTTAATACTATGGCAACCCCTCGTTGGCTCTCGTCCCCGCCGCTGTATATTATTCTATACTTATCGCTCCAGTAATCCCCGCTATTTTTCCATCTCACCTCACATAGACCTAAAATATCTATATATCCCCGTTCCACCTCTCGCTTAACATTCTCCAATTTCCCGTCCTCATCATTGTCCTATTATTCCACGTTCCTATTCTAACTTCTGTGGTCTTCTTGTCCTGCGTCTTCTGTCCTGCTGCTGCCGGTTTTCCTTTGCAAGGTTTTCGTGGGATGACGACCGCGGAAGCTTTGACTCCCCCGCTGCCGGGCATGACACACGGCCAATTGGGCCGAGCCCAGGAGTTGCCAGGACTCAAAATATCTCTCTTGTCCCTCATGTTAATCTTGGGAATGATAATTGAGGTGGTTTCCCGTTGCCTTCCTCAATAGTGTTTTTAACGTGACACCATCACTTACTGGCCGACCCACTGGGGTCAGATGCCATTGCAGCCGCCTCACTGAGGAACAAACGCTGCGTGGACTACCTTTCGTCTGGCTCCTAACCTTCGACCTATCTGGCATAGGTGACCCTACCAGGAGCAAAAATTATTACTCCCGCCAGCACAGCTCTAGGGGTCATCGGAACGCACAAGCCCTTCCACTACGTCAAGGTTGTAGTCCCTGGAGGGGATATATTTATATAAATATGAATATATATATATAAATATATATATATATATATATATATATATATATATATATATATATATATATATATATATATATATATATATATATATATATATATATGATTTCGTCGACGTAACACGGAAGTGTTGAATAACAAGCTTTGTCAGCAACAAACAATATAAGAACACATAAAAAGATCACTCACATATTATATCTTGATCATTTCGACGAGATTCTGCGTCGGAAGATAATGAAGTAATGACTACTGGAATAGTAGAAGTGAGGGGTGCGAGAGAACTAATTTCCACTGTGGAGTAATAGTTTCTCCTGTAGATTAGGTAAAATTCTTGACTTAATTTTGGCGAAAGCTTGTCTAATTTTTTATGCTTAATAAGTTCCAAGTTTAGTTAAATTATTCGCATCTGATGAAGTTTCACAGTTTTAGCCGTGAAAATATGATAAAAAAGAAACCTTTGCCGTTGAGTCTAAATAATGCCTTTTAAAAACTTAATGTTGTTGAAGCTAACTTATTCTTTTACTTCCTTGATTCAGGGTCCATCAACGTGAAAAATTGTCCAATCACCTCTCCGTAGAAGTAATTAAGATCAAGTTCATCAGGAAGTTCTTTTTTTAAAGAGCCCCCCTACGTGCTGAATGAGGATTCCCCGAACCAAAATCTCTTGGATTAAATTAAAAATATTTTTCGCGGACAAAGTTCCACCATGTCCTCTTTTTCTATATGACAGTAAACAAGGACAAAAGAGGGCAGAAAGACGCTGGGGAAGCAGGAACTTGTCTCTTGTGTTTGGCCAGACTTCTTAAGCGGTAAAGTTCAGAAGGATTAGCTCCGTAGGGAGGGAATTAGTTAACAGGGAAGCAGGAATGAGTTCCTAGGAAGTTTGTACTAGTGCATCCTGAATATTTAAGCGAGAGACTTTGGAGTACTGGACTTTGGATCCGAGTGCTAGACTTTACGTATATACTGATATCTTCAAATTTCCAACTACTTCACATAATAAAAATGTATACTGGTCCAAAGAGCGACACTTATTTGACAGAAGGGTTACTTAAAAAAAAACTTGAAAATAAAATTTCAAATTTACCAAGTGTACGTAAATCATATCGAAACGTCTATGTATAATATAACTTGGATATGAAAATTGAATAAAACGTGGGAACAAAAAGCTGAAAAAAGATAATCTCTCCCTTAAAATTATTCCTATGAGATGGAAACTTTGAACCAACTAGACTCTTTTTATGTGCAAAACACAATGAAAATAACACGGAGGAGAGAGGAAAATTCGGGTGAATATAAAATATTGGAATCCTATTTACGCACTTCATTTTTTTACGATCAAGTTGGCCTTCACTGAAGTATGCAGGAGATGCGACGAAGCATCCCGCGTTGGACACACAGAAAAGGTGAGTGGGAATCCTTTTTCTTTTATCCCAGAAGGTAGGATTAAAAAAAAAACAAGAAAAAAAAGCAAAAATTTAAAATGGTCGTTCACCCGAAGGAGCAAACTCGGAAGCAATAATGTCGCGAGACCCATTTCAATTTTACCAATATATTTGAGATCCTTTGTTTACACCCTTTATATATGGCTACTGCTCATTTACCCCTTAATACTCAATGCACGTTGTCTCCAGAATAAATCCTCCGCTGTATTTGTATACGGCACCATTTTCCAGCCGTGCGCTTTTTGAAAACCCCCGGCTTAATGCAATTATCTTCCATGCAAGAATGATTGGAAAATTCAATTTTCCTTCCATTTGGTTCCTCTTGAGAGCGAAAAGAGCTCGGTTAATGCGATTGAGATTGCGGTTTGAGTGCACTCCGGGTGGAAACGGAAGCTAGGAAAAATTTAATTGACAAAAGAACGGCCAACTGCGTGAAATCGATACTGATGGTTCGAAATTTTGAAGGTGCCTTTGCGGTGAATAGAAGAGGGGTTGCGCTGGGTGAGAGAGAATGAGGAAAAGGTAGTCATTCCTTTGTTCAGCGATGCGAGATTAAAGGCTTATTTGACGTGACTGATAATGAATGATTCTTATTGTTTGGTTTTGACTCCATTTTGCGAGCGAGTTGCGCTCGACCAGGAGATCTTTGCCATTTCGAGAAATGACCACTCACATCACTACCCAGGGAAGATGTTGTCAAGGGTCTTGCAATTTTTTTCTCAGTTATATATTCTCCAATTAGATGCCAATTTTTACGGAGGGGGAATAAACACGTGTTCCTTACTGAATCAGCATCAGTTGAGCGAATAGTGTTGGAAAACTCCTTTTAAGTTCACCGAAATTGCAACATGAACTCCTCTGAAAAACAATATATGTATAGAAAAAATATATACAATATATATATAAATATATATTATATATATATATATATATATAAATATATATATATATATATATATATATATATATATATATATATATATTTCTTGTGCCTATTGTATTTCTCTTTACTTTCGGGCTTGAGTCATTTTTTTAATATGTCGATAGTACGTCGAAAAACTAAAGAAATGAAATCGCCAAAAGAGGAAAATGAAATTAAAATGCATTAATTACGAAGGTACGCATTTAAATGGCAATTGCTGATAGGATTTAGACCGTACCAACAAGAGGGTTATGTTTGAAAAATTTAAAATGAGAGTTTGTTTCTATTTTCAAAATGAATGAAAACCTTCATTTTGGGATTATCTACTGGATTATTACAAAACCGAAATTGTAATATTAACCATATTTGGCGAAAAAAACGTCATCGTTTGTGATTGAAAATGAAAATAATGGTGGCGAATATTACTTATGTTGTACCAACTTTCTGGAACAATTTTCCTTCTCTCCTTATTAGGATAAGTCTATTGAATATGGGCAGGTGTAAATAAGAGGTAGAAATCATCGTGAGTAGTTTCCAGAGTCACTGCGTCTAAGATTGATTCTAAGGATATCGAAATCAGTCGAGTAAAGGAGGCTTTGGATAGAAAAAACTGTAATCGCAACTCACTCCAGGAAATATAAATTAATAATGTAGATAGATAAACGATTTTTATCATTTCAATGCAACAATTTCAGAGTGTAAAAATCATTCGCCTTGACTGGGATTCGAACCCAGATCCCTCAATATCCGGTCGAGTGCTTTAGCCACTTAAGCTACCGAGGCGTCCTCCTAAACTCTGAAATTTTGGGGCTTTTAAAGGAACAAGATGTTTTGTCGAAAATTTCAGAGTTTAAGAGGACGCCTCGGTAGCTTAAGTGGCTAAAGCACTCGACCGGATATTGAGGGATCTGGGTTCGAATCCCAGTCAAGGCGAATGATTTTTACACTCTGAAATTGTTGCATTGAATTGCACATTAGCGGATGACTCCGTTAAAAGTTACTGTTGCGGCATCTCCCGCAGTTTCTTTGGGATTTTTATCATGTAAAATTTATTGAGAGGTGTATCATGTAGAATTTATTGAGAACGTTACCATTACACCCAAGATTTGGGAATGTAAAATTGTAACGGCGACGGAAAACGAATTATAAGTAAAAAATAATACAATAAACTAAACTTACGCTAAACACGCAAAAAATATCGCTGCGCGATGTACTCCTTGTGGAGCTATCATTGTAATTGTGTTTTCTAGTGGTACCTCAGCGAGTCGAAACTTACAAAACAACAAAGCTTTTTTGAATAAATAATGGAAGGTGGAAATTATAAATACATGGTTTGCATGAAAAGTATCGGGAAAATATTCGGAGATATAGATTTATTTCAGATATTGCTACAATTTATGAAAATTCTCTTTAGTACATCCCTTGAACGTCGACACAAATGAGTCGAAGGCTCCTTGGTAGACGGATTCCGGAAGGTCCTCAAGGGTACCTGTGAAAGCTTATTCCACGGCACTATAGGGTCCCATGGTGGTGTCCTTGGAAGGGGGATTTCAGTTTTAGGAATAGGAAATAGTCTGCTGGTGCCAAGTCGGTACTGTAACGGGGTTGGGGAATCGTCACGATGCCATTGCAGGTCTTCGCAAGGAGACACTAGACTCTGCTCTTGGTCGATCGTCAAGACCTTCGGTACAAGTTTAGTGCAAATCTTTCGCATTGCCGAACTTCCAGTGATTATCGTGTGCACTGTCACTGTGCTATAAATGGCAATACAATCTGCGATCAGGCGCACACTCAACCGACGGCATGAATTCAGCACTTCACGCACGCGCCAGGAAAAAATTTGTTATCGGTACTTTTTATACAAACCTTGTAACTATTTTTCAGTATGGACTCTGGGCATGAACAAGTTGGCATTAAATAGAGAAGTTGTCACTTTTATTTTAGGCAATATGGTCCTTCTAGCCAATGTATTTCTGAATTTGCTATTCAAATGAATTTCTGCTCTTTCATTTCACGTGTTCTAGGTCAGAAGTAATGGCGGAGCGACCCAATGATAAACTTCTTCGTTACAGATACTCGAAAAAAAGACGAAAATGAAACTATTATTTATGGAACCGTGCAATTGGAGGCGTTCTTCTAAGATGACGCAGTAAGGCTTCTTGCATATTTCCGCAGCATCTCATGTGATTACGATGTGCTTACTAATTCAAATTTCTACTAATTTCTTTCAAACTAATTTCACCAGAAAGTTGAAAATTCTGTTAAACTTCTCAAGATAAGATCAAAAATTTGTCATCACGTCGATGCTATAATACCAAGGTCGTTGAGAACACTTCTTTAGATTTAGGTCACTTCTGAGCCCATTGGATGGTCCACGTGGGTGAGGCTTCTTGGGTTCGTTATAACGTTACGACGTTCGGCTTTCTTCTTTGAACTGTCGCACCCACGAATGCACATTACATACACACAACCATAAAATCATCACACCAAATGTCTCTCACTTAACTGACAATGAATTTTGATGGGGATGAAAGCACACAAGTGGAGAAAGCGGATGATTCAACTCTACATTCTTGTGCATTAAACGACGCCATTTATGCTATTAAAACACTTCCCACCCTAGCGGAAACTATAGGAACCCTGTACACTACATGGTGCAGCCATCTATGAGTTGTTTCGGAAAGAGTGCTCCCTCATTTTATCAACTCAACTTCTCCAATTTTATCTGCTCACAATTCCGAAAAATGTCGGAAGAGTTTAGAACTTGAATGAGCCTCGCATGACGGCTGGTCACGTCATTGGGAGCTGGACGGAATGTTGTTGCCTTTATCATTCGCATTGGTATATTCGTGGAAAATATACCCGAGCAAATGTACATACTCATTACTGAAATAAGAACGAGTAATGATCTATTTGCCTCTCACTTATTGCTTTATTTATTGCTTGGGAATATCTCTATTAAAATAATATAAGCCAGTTGGTCTTGAACACCGGCCATGGATGGCACCCTTTTACTTTGACGATTCTGTGAATTTTCATTCAAGGAAAGAAATGAAATAAATATTCGGAACCAGAAGAAACCTATTATTGAGTATTTTTTCCGTAGTAGTCTCGCTATTACGATCGGTAAGAGCATTAAAAAAAACCAAAGGGACAAGAAATAGGTATACATCCTGTTTCTGGTTTGCCAATGCTATTAACAAGAGGTCTCATGCGACCTTAAAATTACAGGTCTAACAATAACAAACGCAAACATGCAATCTCCATTGGACTTGCATTAATATCAATGGGAAGTACAAAAAAATTCTGTATTTTTAATCGATCGATATGGAGCAAACCTCATATCGAATCTTAATATATGAAGTGTTCTAGTCAATAATTTATCGAGTTATTTAGTCCATCTCTTTGGAAATTGAAAAAAATATATTTTGATTTTTATAAAGTGTATAGCAAAAAGTTCGAGAAAAAAATATGACGCCCGCCTTTTGAATTTTTCCACAATGTCCGGATTTCGTGTATTTTTCCGCGTCGACCTCAAAAGTAATACCCAAGAATTGGCAGCACTTTAAGATGACCTTTTGAGCATTCTTCGGCAAAAAAAAAACGTTTGGCTTGTTAACTTGGGCAATGAAAGAAAAAAGTCCACTGCCCTCTGTACGTTTTCTGCTAGTCGGGGCCTTTCCAACCGTAAACCACCATCTTCCTACTCGTTCATGCTTACTCCGGCGCACAGTGGCATGAAAAAGAAAAACAAAAGCTGGAATGAAATGATGTCCTCTCGTATTTGACTATCAGAGCAATATTTTTTCAATGGATTCCTCATGTTTCTTCAAATCCTTAATTCTATTATGACGTCAACGATTACATAAACATCAAATTAACGAGACTAAATTAACCTGCATTAAAATGACGAATGAATTAAATTTACGGAAGTAAAATGGGTTCTTTTTTAAAGTGAATAACCCCAATTCAGCATCTGTTCAAGTCAACGATGTCGATTGCTGGCATCAATACTGAATCATCAGTGCTGACGTCACTAGGGCGGCAAAGGCATTTTAAGTGCTCAAAATTTAGGATTATGAGTCAAATTAAGAACTGAAAAAAAAAGTTTTATAAATTCCAAGAAAAAAATAAATTATTGCGATAAAAACGTTTTATCCACATAGATAACATACACAGGTAACCGCGAACAACCGATGACCTAGATATGTTTTGGATAGAAAAATCATTTACGCAAAATCCGCAAATCCTCGTATTTTTTTAGTTCAATCTGATTCTGAGATTTCACAAAATGTTTTACCTGAAATCAAATATTATTATCTAATTTGGAAATTTGACCTATATATGAGTAGAGGAAACACAACATCAGTTTTCATTAAAATACTCACCTAAAGGTATATACACTATTTAAAATTCCTAATTAATGACTGACCTCAGCACTTCGTTGTGGTTGGTTGACAGAAAGTTAACGAACGATACGCTAACGCTTGCAGTCTAGCGTCTTCATGATCAAAAAGCGCTCGTTACAAAACTGGGGAAAATATTTCTACAGCGAGCGACAATTTGAAATATTTCTCGATTTCAATATTAAAAATGCGATTAAAGATTATTATGTCCACGTTTCCAGCAGCCCTTATCTCTACATCTCTTTCTACTTTAACTTTTCAAATTACAGAAAACGCTGAAAGAGTAAAAATATTATTACAGTTATTTGCGTAAAGTGAGCTATAGATATTTTTTGTCTTTTATTTTTTGTTCTTTTTTTGTCTTTTTTTACTCATTATTAATGGATTCCACCGAGCATACCCACTGCAAATTCGACGGTGTATATTGGGCTGTGTATTACTATCTAATAGGTCTAATACGCGGACTACTAGGCACAGGACGAGGAATACCACTGACCCATAAAAAATGGCTACGGAAAGCATTGCATTACGGGACATTGGAATTGAAATGCATATGCTACCATCGTTTGGTGTAATTGGTAGACTGGTTAGAATGAGCTATGAGTAGAAAAAGACGGTGTCTCACTATAATTATTTTCATCATTCAGTTCACATTCATTATAGAGGTTTTATAAATGGGAATGCATCGACGTTGAATGAGGCGGAAGACATTCATGAATTTGGCGCTGATGGGCCGACGTCTTGAGAGAAAAGTGTGTTGCGGGGACATCAATGGAAGGTAACCGTAACAAAAAACAATAAACTATCAATTTCCGCGAGGAAATTGCGATAGAAACACCACGAAATCTATTTAAATATTTAAAAAAATCATTTCATTTATCTCTCTGATTGTGTTTCCTTCGAATCAATGAAAAATTGCACGTGAAAGCACATAGCCTACATGAAAATGCCATCTCATTCGGTTAGTGACAATAACACAGGGAATGGAAATCTCCAATAAATTTAGCCCATTTAGAAAAAAAATTCTGAGAAATCAATCATATTTCGCTTTCATTTTACAATGAAAATATCAAATATTTTCACCACACTACGATATAAATTCTCTCTCTCTCTCTCTTGTTTGAAGTGATCACGAACATGGCGGGCTCTCAGAAACTGTCTCGCGACAATGCAAGGAAACTTAACGGTGCGCATGCGCGCAGAAAAGCCAATCAACTGCGTCGGTTCGTCAAGTTTTAACAAAAGTCTTCAAAATAACAGAACTTCACGGAACATTGGCCTGCTGATACGCACTCTGTCTCTGTGTGATTTCATGAATTATTCACGAATAAATTTACGTAACATTTGCCGTTGGACAACGGCTCAAAGAGGGGGATCCTTGAAACCAAACCCAAAACCGAAAAACAATCTGACCTCGATGATATTAGGGAGACTAAGTGGAAAGACGGAATAATCAGTGCTAAGTGAGACATTTTGTAGAAAGGCGGATAGGAAGACTGGGATGGGGTCTTAGGATGATATTAGGGGGCGTTTAGTAATAGGGGAGGATCTCATGGAGGGTACTTGGTCATGGAGGGGACCAACTATGTCCCCTCTTCGGCATGAATATCGGTCAAAATTTATATTATCTGTCAGAATACACTTTTGAATACCTTTTGTTTGCGGGCACACAATCGTCTAGAGCAGGGTGTTTTTCTTGCCTAAGTTAAGAGATTTTATAGATCTGCTAGTGGTAGAAAGTACGTATGAGGAAACAAAATTGGGCGAAAAGAAAGTGATCAAAAGCGCAGAACCTAATAGCAATTGGAATAATTAATCCAGGAAGATTTTGAAGGATTCAACCAGTTTAGTGAAAAATCATAAAAAAATTTAAGAAGATTATATCGAGAATTATTGGATGTTTTGCAGAAAATAGGAGTAGATTGGAGGCCTAGGCGGCTCTGTTCGTAGCTGGTACATGCCTCAAGACTGTTCAGGTGCGAGTGAATTTGGGCTGGGCAATGCTAAATGGAAGGAAGTAAGAAAGGGCTTCTATCACATCGACCGCGCTTTCCAATGCATACGATAAAACACCAAGGAGGCGGGAAATGTGAATGATTGCGGAGCATTTTGATTGGGGAATGTTGAAGTGTGATTAAGAAGGGAGAATTTTACGCAGGAGGGATTGAGAGAGGAGAAGAATGGACGGAATTTTGTTAAGAAGAAAGTATGTGAATTTGAAGAAAGTTTAATCGTAGTGTAGGGTGTTTCTCTTTATAATATCGATACTTATAAATGCTGCGGTGGTTAGTCTGTGTTCACCGAACACCTAATTTAAACGGAGAAATTCTTAAAAAAAATACGGTCCATTAAGGCTTGGATATTGATAAATACGACAGAGTGTTAGCTTAGAGAGTTCTAAGTAATATATCTAAGCACCCACAATTAAAATCCAAGGACACTTATCTAAGAATAACTTCCTGGGGAACCGAATGTGTCTCAGGCGAGAAGGAAGTGGCGTCCGCGATGAATACATTGGCTTCAAACACGCCATAATTAACAGGTGAGCCCTACCCCCACCAACCAAGCAAACATTATGGTAGGTTGCCAGGGTCATCACCGTTACGCCTACAACGCGAAGATTGATTGACCGTTGCCTTGGTTGCACTCCTATCTCCTATTAATTTGGTCGATATACGAGAGTAGGCTGAAAACTAATGCACACATGCTTGTAGACCACAAAAAAATGACCTTCAGAAACAATCCTGGTGGCATGTAGAAGTAACATTCCCCCTCAACACGCATGCGCAGGTTTGAAGTCGTTACATTTATCCGGTGTATTTTGAGAAGCGGAAGTATGGAGACATGTTCAAGTGCTATGTGTCAACGCGAGTTAGTATTTGTCCCTTCGCCTTCCCACTGGGGTCTTTCCATCTCATGTTTCTTATATTGTGCTCATACATTTACAAATACATTACGTCTTCATGATGTGTACAATTCACATGGACCATCTATTTTTCTTACAAGAACTAGAGACAAGGGTTGTTGTCCTTTGCGTAGTTAAGGTTCTCCGTATGATCTCTTCCCCTCTATTCTTATGTACATTTCTTTACCTCTAACTTTATCTACGCATTTAGTCTTCAGTCACAACTTTTCATCAAATGCTCTCTTGTTTGTGGTCACTGGTGTGAGTAGCGCAAATGATAACATTTAATAATTCATCGCAGAATTGCGGATACAAATGGTAAAGCTGGTTTCGAGCCAGATGTTTTTTTTTTTTTTTCATTTTCGGCCAACTGAGACGACGGCAAGTTACCATTTACTCTTTCGTTCGATTGGACAAGACGGCCATCCCCAAAAATAAACAAATGTTTCGAGTCGAAGGGGGAAAGAAATCTCCACGGGCGGCGGCGGCGGCTGGGACTCCGGGACGTGACCCTCCTTCCCCAGAGCACACCCCAGAGCGACCGGTTGTGATATCGCTGCCAGGCGGCGAACGGGTTAGCTCCCCCCCCCCCCCAACGTTATCCCAAAGCCATCTCGTCGCCAAGGAAATGGTCACGAACTCACTTTTTAAAAAATTAATAATCGCTCTCGCCACCCGACAAGTCCACTACTTCTTTCACGCCCTTTGATCCAATCCTTCCTGCCCGAGAGTTGGGCCCCTCGGCGACGCGGCAGAGTGATGGATGGCCTCGACGCCTTCATATTATCCGCCGCCGTCCCTTTCCGTCCGTAGACATTCGGGACACGCGAACCGCGAGGCGGACGAAAAGTGAGCAAAGTCGGGGGTCTATGTGCATATAAATACAAATAAATATATTATACACATATAAATGTATAACACTTGGAAAGCACAATAGAACACAAAAATATAAATAAAAAACACGTAAAAGTACACTTACATTTAAGTATGAGCTTTCCGTCTTATTCATGTCTGACTGAATGAATGTGTGGGTATATATATATAAATAAATAAATAATTATATATATTATATGTGTTCCTATCCCTTTTCCATGTATCTATTTGCATGTGAATGAATATTTATTCACCATATGGCGGGATTTCGTGTTTAAATATATATACATATATATATATATATATATATATATATATATATATATATATATATATATATATATATATATATATATGTATATATAGTGGAAGCCATAACCGGCACAGGGAGAGGAACTGGCCTTTTTACCCGGATGTGTGAATTTCATACGCCGTGGGGCTTAATACTGGGTGAACTCTGCCATCACCTACCAAACTGACCTTCGGGTTGGTTACTGTAAGCCATTATAATACTTTTTTTTTAATTTTATTAAATTTTTTTCCTAAAATTATAATAACATGTAAAATATGATTAAAACCGGTTCAGCCGTTCTTGATTTATAAACGGTGTAACTAAACGGTTCATTGATTGTTAGGCTGTACGAAGTTCGTCGGGTTAGCTAGTGTGTGTGTATATATATATATATATATATGTATATGTATATATATATATATATATATATATATACACACAACACATTTTGAAAGTCTCACGTCTCATTATATATATATATATATAATGAGACGTGAGATATATGTTATACAGGACACTCATATTGTAAATTGTTGGAACTTTCGGCCTTCTCTGAGGCCTTTCCAGTCTGGCAATTTTAATAGATCGGAAAGCATATACGTATATATCCGGATTCCTGAGTTCTCATCCCTATATTGGCAGCTAAATCGGGTAGGGGTTCTTGGACGGTTAGGGAGAAACACTGGCTGAAGAGTCGCCTTCTATGAGTGAAGCAAATGTAGACTAGTTCCACACCCTGGTAGACTGTATTAAAAAAATAACGATGCAACGCATTCTTGATGCGAATCTTTTCGCTATGTACGGTCGAATTAATAAACAAATGACGGAATGCTATAAAACCGTCAGTCCACTGAGAAATAAGTTGAATTTGGATTTTTTTCGGCGTTGACTTCATGGAACTGCTTCGTGATTTAGAAGGACTCAAAAACTTAGTTTAATTCCACATAAAAATGTAATTAATAGATACAGGTTTCGTTACTGAGTACATTATTTTGAGATTATGATCTACGTAGGATTCGAAGCAGGTCCATTAATATATTTTTTGCACTATCCTAAAAAAATAAACGAATAATTTATTTTTTTAAACCGTATTCAATCTGATGTAATCAACGCGGGTTACCAGAGCAGAGAAATTTTTTACGCAGCAAAATGAGTTTTTTATGCACCAAAATGGATTCGAAGCGAATAGAGAAGAGATATTGAGAGACAAAGGGATTTTGAAGTGTGTGATGAGAGGGTTGAAGTTGGACCAACGGGGTAGAGGGAGGAAATGAAACGAGTCGGTTAGGTTATCAGCAAAAGAAATTGATACGCACGAGAATCGATCTGGCGGAAATGGCTAACGATTGGCTCAGCAATAATAGTAATGTGAGGCTGAGTGACTATTTGAATGAAACGCGAAAGGGTGACCTGGGTAGAAAAATAATTTGAACAGTTTTAGGTGTCGAAATAGAGTGGGGTGAAACTAGCTGGCACAAATGAGTTCTTTCATTCGGTTGTGCCAGCATGCACAACAGAATGCATGCCGATGCCCGGTAAGTCGAAAGATCAGGTGTTCAAGTCCCGGTCAAGGAAATATTTTTGCGCTTGTGTTCTGCTCGATTCCGCCTTCCCCGCCTCTTCTGTGTTTGTCCTTTATACGTGTATGTGTTATCCTATCCATTTTCTTTAAGTCTGTATCCATTTGAAAAAGGAAATGTTCGCCAAATAGCGGGTTTTCGTTTTTGAATTTGGGTGTGTGTCTATATATATATATAGATGTAGAGTAGGCTGCAATTTGTATAATTGCATGCACACATATATACATATACAAAAGACGTTTTAAATATTTCCCAAATTATTTGTATTCACTCTCTTTGTGACACACATTTCCCAGAACTGTACTGATATTATCCCTTGCACTTACCTTTTAGAACCTACATGATTGTCATACATTCATAATTACCCGTCAAAATCTGATTTAACTTATAACCTGATGATATTTTTGTAACTCCAGGGATACGATTATAATTAAAATAATTAAACACTTAATGTCATTCCCTTTTTGTAGGAGGCCTTTTCATTAAGTTGCATTTTCTTTTGACTAATTACAGAGGAATAGAGGGATCTGGGTTCGAATCTTGGTGACACCAGTGGAGGATCTTATTTTTTCTTCACGAGAGCTGTGTTATTTTTCGAGTGCCAGACTTCCCTGGGAAACCACAGGCGGCGGATGGGAAAGGAACTGCACAGCTTTCACCTGTTCAATATGGTAATTTCACTCATTGCACGTGGCTTGAAACTCTTGTTGTGGTGACATTATTAAATAGAGAAGAAAAAAACTATATTAATTCACTGAAAATGTCAGATTGTAATTTCTATGACCACATAGGAAACTAAAAACACTTTATAAATATTTGTTTTTAATTTTTCTAATTTCTAATAATATTTTCTCAATAGTAAATAGTTTTGAAAGTAAAAATGATTAAAAATTAAATGAAATTTACTGCATTTACATTGATTGAATTTATTACAGATGCACAAAAAAAATTAAACATCGAGTAAACAAAACTTTGCTAGGAGCTTGTTTTCATCGTTTCCATGGCACGAGAGTGCATCTACTCAGCTATCAAGGGTAGCTTGTGTATTATTAATGTGATGTTTTTATCTCGAAAGAATCCTATTGTTATTATTTTCTTATACTTACATTAAACGGGATTTCCCGTGAAAAAATCTGATCTAAAATATGCGATGGACAGACGAGAGCCGATTCCGCTTAATTTGAACGACAGATACGATCGGAAATACACCTCGGCAAGTTCGTGCAAATGCCCCATGGTCGTGGGTGGGGGTAGGAGGTGGGGAGGTAGAGCGAGAGGGAGGGGGTGGGTGAAGAGCAAATGGTGGTGGCCCAGGGGCGCCCAGCGGTGCTCCTTTGAGCTCACCTGCCCTTTCTCCTTCCTTCCGGGAGACCTCTGAACCGTGACACCCCCCCGATACACCTCGTAATCACGCGCTCCTCCACCCGTCTTTTTTTTCCCCTCTTCCTACTACGGGGCCGAGGCATAATTGCATTGTTTGTGTTCGCGGACATTCATCTCGGTAACGGTGAAAGAATTTTCGGAACAGATGCTTCTTTAAACGCGAAAGCAGAGCATAACCGCATCGGAGTTTCCTTCGCTCGCGGTTGGATGTGCTAGAAAAAAAAAGAATGCGAACGTCGTCCGTTTTGCCTCTTTTTACGCCATTGTCTAGAAAGAGGTTCTCGACGTGCCCTAAAGAAAAGAAAGCAAGAAAAAAATAAGGGGAAAAACAAGCAAAAAAATGAGAAAAACAAGGAAAAAAACAATAAAAAACAAGAAAAATCAATAAAAAACAATAAAAACAATTAAAAACCGTTCCTTTTTCTCTAGATCGTCATTTTTGCCCAGACGCATAAGAAGAATCAGATTCGTTTTCACTCATTATCGGTCATTTCTAGAAAAACATAATGTCTTTCTCCGACAAAAAACTATGGGTATAAATTGGAATATGGAACCAATTTGATATATTATAATAGCGATCTTCTCGTACCAAAACGTCATTGCGTTTGAAATTCAAACATAAGGGAAGGGAGATGCTTTTCCTCCAAAAAAAAATCACACAGTTTGGTTAGAACTGGGTGGGGTGTTTAAACCCGATCGGATTTGAACCCGGATCTTACATTAAGTAGAAAAACCCTCTACCCACTACCCACTAGGCTACCACGCCTGTAGTCGAGTAATGCTCTGCTCATCCGTTAGGAGTTCGGATGTTTTCGGACGGTAGCTACTTCTTCCTTCCTACAACGAACAGCCGTCTCCATGTACCATAAGTACCAGGAAAAGTGGATGAAAGGGGTATTGACCGGCAGTGGGATGTTGAAGACTGTAATTGAGGGGGGAATGTTAGGCAAACGAGGAAAGGGAAGGAACAGGATAGGGATGTTGGACGGGATGAAGGGTAGAAGAAAGTGCTCAAAGATTAAGAGGGACTTGTTTGTAGAGAAGGATGCTGGATTTTGTGTTTTGTTAGGAGACACAAAATGTTAATTTGGTGATTGTGTCCATGCAAAACCTACCTTAATTTGTAAATAACCTATGATTATAATAATTGGGAATAAGTGTTGTAAAAATATATACTTCCCATACTCTAATCCCAGACTTATCTACCCCAGGGTTAGTTTGATTCTTGAGGGTATAGCTCACATATCACACTAAGCTCTGAACGGTGCATGAAATTCACACATCAGTGTGATAAGGGGAGCCACTTCTTTTCTCTCTGCCACCAATTGTTTCCCAGGAAGATAGGATGCCCGAAAAACCCCTCAGCTTGTATGAAGTTTAGGGAGTAATTAGTTCTCATGACTCACTTTCACTAGCCTCGTGCCTTTTGTTGTCAAAACCATTTCCGCATGGCCGTATGGGACTAACATTAAAGAATGTACCGCTCGTTATAGCATTGATTGTTCTGGTTTACTTTTAGTTTCTCCTTCCATCCCTGTAGGGAGACCCTTTCGCTACATGAAGCCTTGTGTCACATTCCTCAACTGTGTCCTTGGGGGAGTATGTTGAATGCCCATGTTGTAGTGGATTTTCACCCTCTTACTTTTTAAATTGTAGTTTACACGTTATTCGATAAATATTACACTATTTTCTTAAGTGCACGTGTATGCTAGTATATGTATTTGGATGCGTATAAGTTGAAAGGGTTTTTGCATGAATGTATACGCCACGGTTGGTGTAGGTTTATATGAAGTTGTCGATTTTGCATGTGGTTTTGCTATATTTTACAGGTGGTGACCTCGCACCCCCCGCCACACGCCCATGCGGCGGCTTGCGGGGTATTATGTAGATGTAGGTGGAGTGTATCCTAGTCGAATCAAACCTGGCGTCTCCGGTGAGTGGCCTAGCGTTCTAACCACAGGACCATCCCATTCCTTTACTATGTACTCGTATATAACACTTAGCACTA
Organism: Hetaerina americana; assembly: GCF_022747635.1. Taxonomy (NCBI): domain Eukaryota; kingdom Metazoa; phylum Arthropoda; class Insecta; order Odonata; family Calopterygidae; genus Hetaerina; species Hetaerina americana. The sequence continues at coordinate 235,403 of NW_027287439.1, read as the reverse complement.
GTGGACACAGACAAAAACACAGAAACATACTAAAAAGAGACTCGTCTCTTTTTGTGTGTTTCTGTGTTTTTGTCTGTATCCACTAGTGCTAAGTGTTATACATTATTATTCACGTCCGTGAGACTTTCAAAAAGTGTTACATATATATATATATATATATATATATATATATATATATATATACTCATATATACAGAAACAGATATAAGGAAAAGGGATAGGAACACATATAAAGGACGAACACAATAGAGGTGGGGAAGGCGGAATCGAACGGATCACAAGAGTAAAAATATCTCCTCAACCGGGACTCGAACACCGGATCTTTCCACTTGCCGGGCGGATGCTCTTAACCACTTGAGCTATCGGGGATAGTCAATTTACCCTGAGATCCGTGGGTGTAATATGTCGCCAAGCGCCCCGATTCTTCGGTGATCCGAAGATCCGGTGTTCGAGTCCCGGTTGAGGAGATATTTTTACTCTTGTGATCCGTTCGATTCCGCCTTCCCCACCTCTATTGTCTTCGTCCTTTATATGTGTTCCTATCCCTTTTCCTTATATCTGTTTCTGTATATATGAGTATTTATTCGCCGTTTGGCGGGATTTCGTGTTTGAATGTGTGTATATATATATATATATATATATATATATATATATATATATATATATACATATGCATATAGACCCCAATAGGATGCTCTTAATTAGACTCCAGGAATTCTCCCGCATATATATGTACATATATATATGTATTATATATATATATATATATATATATATATATATATATATATATATATATATATATATATATATATATAAGACGTAAATTATGGACAAAGCAGAGATTTTGAGTCCTGGGAACTACGGGGCTCGGCCCAATCGGCCGTGTGTCGTGCCCGGCAGCGGGGGAGGCAAGGCTTCCGCGGTCGTCATCTCACGAAACCCCTGCAAGGGAAAACCAGAACCAGCAGGACAGAAGACTTATCTTCCTTGTAGCCTTGTAGCGATGGTCCTTCCGGTCTCTCCCACGTAGACTTGGCCGCACTCGCAGGGTATTCGGTATACTCCCGGGGTCATGAGGCCACAGGGGTCCTTTGCCCTTACTAATTCGTCCCTGAGTTTGTTACAGGGACGGAAGTAGGTGTCGATGTTGTACCTCTTCAGTATTCTCGTGACCTTCCCCGAGACCGTGGAGACAAAGGGTAGACCCGCCCTTGCCAGTGGTTTTGGATCGGCTTCCTTCGGTGTGGAGGCCCGCGGCTTGACGGTCCTTTTTAGAGCCAAGGCGATTTCTCTCTCGCTGTAGCCATTTTGCCTGAAAGTCTTCTTAAGGTGCAGCAGCTCCTTGTGAAGACTTTCTGTGTCAGATATTGCTCTTGCTCGGTGTATAAGCGTTGATAGAACCGCCATTCTCTGGGAGGGGTGATGGTGACTTCTTCCGTTGAGGTAAAGGTCTGTGTGCGTCGGTTTGCGGTAGACGCTATGTCCCAATGACCCGTCTGCCCTCCGGTGGATGACCATCCCTACATCCCAGACCGGAAGGACCATCGCTACAAGGTTAAAAGAACACCGGAGACACCTCAGACTGTGCCAACCCGAGAAATCGGCCATTGCAGAGCACAGCATCATCTCCGACCACAGCATTCGGTGGGAGGAGACAAGGGTCCTTTGCCGAGAAGAAAAATTCTGGGAAAGATTGACTAAGGAAGCAATAGCGATCCGGCTCGAAAACAAATCCATTAACCGAGACAGCGGATACTCCCTCAGTAATGCGTGGAAACCCATTTTGAGGAACATAAGGCAAAACAAGAGGGGGAAAGCGTCCGACCAATCAGACGTGACCTGACCTCCCGACCAGACTATATAAGGCGGCCAAACCTGAGTACCGACATGCCCTGAAGACGATGGACGACTCGGCCATCGAAACGTCGGCAACCCTACGAACGTGGACCCGGTGGGAGACCCGAATAATCTTGGTAGACTCTTTGCTGATGATTGCATTATATACAGACGGATAGAGCATGTAAACGACCCCTTAATACTACAAATTAACATCGATCGCCTTGGTGACTGGGTTAGAAATAATAATATGGGCACTAATATAAGTAAGAGTAAGCATATCCATTTTTCAAATAAAAATATTGCAGAATAGGAAATTTACACCCTCTTTGGAGAAAGAATCCCATGTACCAGTCATTGCAAATATTTAGGCATTTATCTAACTAGGGATCATGGGTGGGGAGTCCAAGTAGATAATGTGACACGGAAGGCATTTAAAGTATTGCGTTGGGTGATGAGATATTTAAAACGAAGTAGCGTAGACACAAAAGAAAAAGCATATAAGGCACTGGTTATCCCTATCCTAGAATACTCCTCCATAGTATGGGATCCATATGAGGTGGGACATATTAAAAAGATAGAAAGAGTTCAAAGAAAGGCAGCAAGAACTCAGCACTCGGAAGGTACAAAAGAACAGATTGTGTCACGGATACTATATGTTAGATATCCTGAAATGGGAGAGTTTGAAAAATAGAAGAAAAGGGAGGAGGTTGGGCGAGATGTATAGAATTGTTGAAAAGGACGAACCGTTGGAAGATAAATGGCAAGGGATAGAAAAGCCTAACTTTCGGGGTAAAAACGACCATAATTTCAGAGTAAAAAAAAGACGCAATAAACAAATAAGAAAGAATATTCTTTTTTAAACGGAACTATAATTGATTGAAACCAGTTGCCTGGAGGTTTGTTTGAGCCCTTTCCATCCAATTTTAGAAGTTTTAAGTACAAATGTAACGCAGCCACTGGGTAATAAACTTCTTTGTAGTTATGAAAATATTGTCTGTATGTGAAGTGGACGGCATTTTGTATGTGATGTGGAAGTGTCATTGTATGTAAGAATATTTTTTCCCCTATCTGTTTTCTTAGTGCGTGTGTGTATGTAAGTTCGTTGTAAGAGTGATCATTGACTTAACTTGACCGTTGCCACCAGGACAATTGTCTATTTGCAACGTAATTCTTAAATGATAATAATATGTTTGGGCGATGTTACCAACATAAACGATATTAATCGATTATACCCGATGTTCCGTATATTGCACAATGAAACATAAATTTAAGTTTTCGTGAATGAAATTTCAGCGTAATCTTAATATGACGAGAGAAAACAGTGAGACAATATTTACATGAAACCTTCATCGAGGGAGCATACATTTTAAATCCACGGAAGTATGCATCTTCGGAAGTTTATCATAGGCAATTATTTAAATAGAAGAAAGGAATTAAATCCTGAAATGAGATTCACAATCAGATGTAGATCAGATGTAAAAATTTATTTCTATATTTTACAAAAATTAATGGAATAGAAGCTTCGAGGTTCGCGTTCTATGATGAGGCATTCATGTGAAAATCTGTGTCGCCAATGGGCACTGCAAATCCAATTGGTGCATGCAAACCGAATTATTGCGAGCGTAGGGTTGAATTTTTTCGAAAAATAAATAAAAATACCACACGTACGAAGAGAAATGGATGCTCCTTCCACTCATATGTGATATTTTGTTTATTATGTGAAACAAACTTTATTTACACCGCTCTACCTTTCCAGTGATTGTTTTGGTTTTTGAAGAAAATAAACCTTTATTAATTTACCCCCCATAATGCACAATTGCACGTACAAGAATTAAATAGCATTTTAAAAAAGTTAAATCATATAATATATGAACAATAATATAAGCATTAACATCAAAGAATTATCTGTGAAAACCGGTTTATGACGCGTCCGTCTATTAGCAACGCGTTGCAAATAAACAGAGTCTTTTAAAAAGGCGAATCGCTAAATTTTCATTTTCTTTTCAAAATTACTCCATTGAAAGCGATACTTTCAATGGGGTCAACGATATATTGTTTGAACACCTCTCCTCAATCCTGGAAGCATGACTTTCTTCACGGAAAGACCTAACTACCCTTTCCCCCCCCCACATTGTGGACCAACCAATCGCCTTTCCTGACGCTTAACAACCCTATCCCTCTTGCCCCCTCTCTCATCCGCCCCTTTTCCCACATGAATGGTATACAGTATAAATGGACCGCAAAGGGATTAATTTGTACCTGATGATGACGCCTAAGCGTTGAAACTAGTAGTACCAAAATAAAGAACATTGGAAAAACACATTGTGTTCTTCATTTAATTTAAACTAAGGATTACCATCTTCACATTAAAATGTATATTTGGCCAATGTTAATTTATAACCAATTAATGCTCATTATTTATAAAGATCAAAATAAAAAAGGGTCCGACTTTCAAGGATATTTGCTCAGGTTGACTTTTTTCACTAGAAAAACGATATTCCAAAGGAAGAGAATTAAAACTGACCCCGAGAATGTTCTGAACTCTCGCTCAAGAAAGCACATGGCAAATATAGAGTTCATGGAAATAATGTTTTTAAAAGGCATCTTTTATTGCTTGGTGAGAGTATTTGTAAATAATAAATATTGTCAATTCTCCCACGGCGTCTCGTTTAATATTCCTATTCTCCTAAATCTTTTTTTCTTCCTCCCAAGGATTTCTCCCAACAAACCCCTCTCTTGGCCCGCCATACCAAGTACTTCCTCATTTGTTTTCTTCTCTGTCCATTTCACCTTCTCCATTCTTCTCCACACCCACATTTCAAAAGCCTCCAGTCTACGTCTATCCTCCTGCTTCAATGACCACATTTCCGCACCGTACATAGCTACGCTCCATATCAAAGTTTTTACGAGTCTTTTCTTAACATCCTTACTCAGAGTCCCCGTCATCAACTCCCTCCTCCTTGTGAAAGCCTCTTTGCCTAGCGCAATTCTTCTCCTTACGTCCCTACTACTTTGACCGTGTTGGTCCAAAACACTACCGAGATACGTAAACTGCTCTACCTGCTCTAGTTTTTGCCCTCCTATTTTAATGTTTAACTTAGCCTTTTTCTTTCTACAAAATCGCATAACCTTTGTTTTATTAATATTGATTCTCATCCCATACCTGTCGCACCGAATTTCCAATTCACTCAGCAATGCTTGCAACACATTGGGTGACTGACAAACTAAATCTTGGTCATCAGCAAACCTAACTGATTTTACGAATTCCCCGCCCACTTTCATTACTACCTCGAGTTCTTCCCATGCCTCTTTGATCAGTTCCTCTGCATACAGGTTGACCAGCAACGGTGATAATGTGCAACCCTGCCTTACACCCCTTCCTAACACTGCCCATCCGGACTCCCCGTTTCCCACTCGCACCGGAGCAGTCTGAGACATGTACAGGTTGCGGATTAGCCTCCTTTCTCTCCAATCTATTCCTATTTTCTGCCGGATACTCATTAGTTTTTCCCAATTCACTCTATCAAACGCTTTTTCGGAATCCACGAAACAGGCACATACCTCCTGGTTGTGTTCTATATTCCTCTCGATTAATAATCTCATTACTGCAATGGCATCACGCGTACCTCTCCCCTTCCTAAACCCAAACTGATCATCCCCTAAGTAATCATTTGCCCTACTCTCTATCCTTTTGTTTATGATACTGAGAACAACTTTAGCTGCGAGGGATATAAAACTTATTGTCCTGTAGTCCTCACAAGATGTAGCCGTTACCTTTTTCGGAATAGGAACTAAAGCAGATCTCACAAAGTCTTCCGGCCAGATTCCTTCCTCATAAATACTACGGATCAGCCCATACTTATAGCCTCTTCCTCCCACATTTTCCTAAGCATTTTAAAAGTTCCACGGGAATGTTATCCACCCCCACGGCCTTAATTAGTACCATCTCCCTTAATGCCCTTTCTATCTCATTGTCTAGTATTGTCTTTTGCGGCTTTAGACAACCCTTTCTTGATACTTTCCCATTTTTCTTCGTTTGTACAAGCTCTTTACCATCTTCCATGATTTCCTCTACCGCCTGTTTGTATTCCTTCCTTTTCAAACCATTTAATGCTTCTACATTCCATTTTCTAACTCGCCGCCCCTGCCTTATCTTTTTGAAACGTACGCTTTACTTCATGAGAACTAAATTGTGGTCTGAGTCCGCATCCGCTCCCGGGAAGCTGTGGGAATTTATCACACTGTTCCTAAACCTGTGTCTAACCAGGATATAATCTAGCTGATATCTTCCTGAGTCACCTGGCATTTTCCATGTATACCTGCGTCTTTTGTGGTGTCTAAACCAAGTGTTGGTGATGACTAACCCCTGTGTCCTGCAGAACTCAACTGCTTTCTCCCCTCGGTCATTCCTCGTGCCTAAACCGTAGTCCCCCACCTCATCACCATCTCTCCCTTCGCCTACCGTCGCATTCCAATCCCCCATCACCATCAAATGTTTCCCTGCAAAACACACGCGATCATGTCCTCTAACTGATCGTATATCCTATCGACCTCTTCTTCCTTATGGTTGCTCGGTGGCATGTATACCTGAATAATAACTAAGTTCGTCGGTTCTGCTTTTATCTCCACTAGTAGTATTGTATCTGTTACCTGCTCTATGTTGACTACGCTTCTTCCTACCTCTTCATTTAATACTATGGCAACCCCTCGTTGGCTCTCGTCCCCACCGCTGTATATTATTCTATACTTATCACTCCAGTAATCCCCGCTATCTTTCTATCTCACCTCGCATAGACCTAAAATATCTATATTTCCCCTTTCCATCTCTCGCTTAACATTCTCCAATTTCCCTGTCCTCATCATTGTCCTATTATTCCACGTTCCTATTCTAACTAATGTGGTCTTCTTGTCCTGCGTCTTCTGTCCTGCTGCTGCCGGTTTTCCTTTGCAAGGGTTTCGTGGGATGACGACCGCGGAAGCCTTGCCTCCATCGCTGCCGGGCACGACACACGGCCGATTGGGCCGAGCCCCGTGGTTTCCAGGACTCCAAATCTCTGTATTGTCCATCATAATTATCTTGAGAATGATAATTGAGGTGGTTTTTCGTTGCCTTCCTCAATAGTGTTTTTAATGTGACACCATCACTTATGTATGTATTTATTTATATACAATACCCGTCCAGGGAGATTAAATCGCCGATATCAACTGTCGACAGTACGAATGTTTGCTACAGGGATATCATCTCTGTCACACGGAAGACATGTCTTCAAAAGGTAACTTCAGTATACCAGCCGAAATGAAAGCAGCAGTCATATCGTCAATTAAGCCCTTTTCGATAAGTCAAGTCATATCGACTATCGATAATAAAATTTAAAATGCATCGACTCTAGAGGAGATGAATTTATCACCGTTTCATCTTAAAAATTCTTTAGACGGAGTTCTCAGCTAATTCCTCCCATCCAGATAACCTCTCCCATTCGAACGTACCTTAAGCTTATCTTTTTTTAATTGTAAAAAATAATTCACCTTGACCGGGATTCGAAACCTGATCCCTCGATATTCGGCCGAGTGCTTCTAGCTAGTTAAGCTACCGAGGCTTTCTGTTACACAATTCCAGGAGTTAGCTCCGTCACTGTTGATATTGTCAAACTTAATTTTAAGAGCCTATTTTGTTCTATGAAGGTAGAAGAAGGGAAGGAAAGATGGCTCAACCTCTAGGAAAGTCCAAGGGTCGCGGGTTCAATTCCCGCCTGGGTGAGTTTCCCTCCATCTAGGGCTTGGGTGTTTGTAAATGTGAACATTGTTATCATTGTTAAAAGTTCGATGTAAAGGCCAATATGTGCTGTTTTCGAACTAATACTGAATAAATAAAAAAATAAATAAAAAATAAATAAAGTATTTGTACTTTTGGTCTAACATCAATCGCCTAAAAAAGAACTTAGTTGCATTGCAATGCATATTAGCGGATGACTTTTTCAAAAAGTTATTTATTATAGCCAAAACAATTTAAGTGCTTAATGTAGGCTTTAACCTCGTGGACTGTGGCGCATGGCGCACAACTACATATATATGTGTATTTATATAAATTTATATATATATATATATATATATATATATATATATAAATATATAAATACATATTTTATATATTTTATAAATATATAATATATAATTATATATATATACATTATATATGTATATATATATATATATATGTATATATATACAAAAAAAGGAACACTCACTCGTTATCACTTGATAAATTCCGTCGAAATTATTGAGAAATAACGCATGAGTGTTCCTTTTTTTGTGGTTCTATATTGTTTGTTACTGTGTAATGTACTATTCGGCACTTCCGTGTTACGTCTCCGAACGCATATATATATATATATATATATATATATATATATATATATATATATATATGTGTGTGTGTGTGTGTGTGTGTGTATGTGTGTTTATAAATGATGAGGTAGAAGGTATGCGGAATTGGATAAAGGTTTAATGTAGTCTCGGTTGTTAGAATACACATATTTTGTTGGGTGATGCAAATATTTTCATCATTTTTCAGTTTTTGTCCATCCAAACCCTCCCTTAAACGCTAGATATTGCTGCACCAATTAATATGATTATCATTAAAGAAGTGTTGTGCTCTGATTTGGTCAGGTTGAGAGGATGGAAGAAGGTCTAGGGATGAAAAAAATATGTCAATCAACAAAAGAGACATAAACATGAGAAGGAGAACGGTAAAAGAAGAAGAAGAAGAATATATAATTTGGAAGAGGGAGATGGAATCGGAGGATACCAAGGGTGAATTTGATGGATGAACACCTTAAGGCCATGAATATTAAAAGATTTTACAGGACTAAAGTGTGGGTGCATGAACGAAGTAAGAATGAGAAGAAGGCGAAAGAATTAATGTATTTATTGATCGGGCGGTTCGGGAGAGGTTCCTTAACTGACTAAAAACGATTTTTGTTTCATTTACCTACTCCGTGAAGGAAACAGGGTGAATGGCAGGTCTGCATTAAAAAAAATAAAAGTTTTGATTTAAGAAGGAATTTTACCAAAAAAACATCGATCTTATATCGGCATCAAAATGATGCTCCATTCGACTTCAAAAATTTCGTAATGAATTCACCTGAAAGTTTATATGATATGAATTAAATATTTTAAAAAGGAATCCATATTGCCATTGAAGATATATTTAAAAAAAATGTATATCACATGAGTAATACAGGCATGAATTATTTCATTCGTATAAATACATGTTCCGGGGTTGAATAATCAAAACTACCCGCGTCCTACCCTAAAATCAGCGGTTTTATAAACTTTTTGATTTTTCAAAAAAAATAATGCTTCTTTGGAAAAGCTTCGATGTCGACAGCAATACATTTTGTTTAAAGGTTACCAGTATGAATAATGGTTCAAATAAGTGGAAGGAAACGTAGACAAACAAAGCGTTTTAATTTTCTGGAAAATGCTACAACATTCTCTCAAATTTGTCCCGAGTCGAAAAACTAAAGCAAAGGAAAAAAGCTCAAAAATTGATTTATTATTTTTCTATGATCCAACATTAAACGATTGATGCGTAGTCAATGTTTAAACCCTGTAATTTGACCATGGGCGAAAGTGAGTTCATGGCAAATTGACATGCCTTTTTCGCGTAGCTAATAAAAAACAAAAACGGTTAGTTTAATTGGGAACGATGGGGCGTTCGACGACGGCATGTTTGTCAACATTGTATCAATCATAAAGATGAAAATAAAAAAAAACTTCAAGAAATCTGCATATTATGCTCACCGGATATTATCCATCACACCCCCACCCCCCCTGCGAACTTACCACCTTACCCTTGTCGGTTTATAGTATTCCTTGATCCTAGCTCATTAGCTCTCGCTAGGGAGGGTACACTACCTAGATATTCAAGCGCCGACCCACGGGGGGAGAAAAAAGGTAAAGGGGGTGAACTATCCCCCTACTCGTACACCCCTTCATGGGACAGAGAGGTAGGACGTGTGAACTAACAGACCAATCCTAGATAACTACTATCGCGAAGGACTACATTTTTTTATATATCAACTTCATTGGGCGAGATTGAGACTTATACTCCCTTCTTCCACCTAACCCTTAGACATTACAGCCATTGCACTGAAGACAATTACATACAATCAAGCCCTAGATGGAGGAAAATCCATTTAGGTGGGAATCGAACCCACGATCACTGGATTGGTAGGCGAGGACGTTACCCCGCCACCACCGGGGTCGGTACCACACCGAAAATTAAAGGCGATCGACACTGATTGCATCGAGGTGGTCATACCACGGCACGGACCGACATGCCACGCGCTGGGAACATTCGTACGCGGAAAATTCCATGCGCACAAAACCCTGCCAATCCGAGGGGGTGAGGCGATTTCAATATTCCTACTGGAGGGATCGGCTGTTTGTTTGTCTCCAGCCGTGGGCGTCGAGGAAAATATAGGCGAAATAGGATGTTTGTGAGGGTGCGTGTTGGATGAAGGGACAAGGAGGATAGGTACAGACAGGGAACCTCGTGAAGGGGGGTGGTAGCAGTGAGGCCTTCTGCTCGAAGAGACCTTTAAACCCCCCCCCCCTTTCCCACTCACAGCATCCGAAGTGGAATGAGATAAGGTTGCCATGGCAACATCCCCAGGAAGACTACGGTCGACGGAGGTATTTCTCTCTCCCTCTCTCTCTCTTTTTCACCTCCTACCCCCCTTCACCTTTAGGAGAGAAGGGGGGGGGGGTCGGGAAGGGGCTGGGCAAAGAAGAGTGAAGAACCCTCGGTCCCCTTCTCCACCCACACACCCCCACCCTTAGTATATGCCACCCATAGAGTTCCGTGAGGCGGAAAAAGGGGTTGAAAAAAAACGTAAGCGTTTCCGTTTTGTTCTCCGCTCTTCCCCCGTCATCCTCCTTTTGTTCCATTTATTCATTTGTGTATTTATTTATTTGGCGAAGACGTAGCTTGGAGGCACGTCGGGAAGGAAACATGGGAAAGGGGAAGTCGTGGAAAGCTCGCATTCTTTTTAGGCATGAAAAAATGTTCCCCTCCTCTTGTAGCTTTCCTCGTTTCTCCGTATTCCCTATTCTCTCTGTCTTTATCTCTCACTATCTTTGACCTTCCTTCATTCACCTGTTACAAAAGATTTTCCTTTTTCCGCACGTGTCTTATCCGCCCGCCTTCTCGATTTTTACTCATATTACGATGCACGGGGATTTTATCGAGAGGTATCATTTGGATTTTTGTCACCCAAATCATATAATATAAGGAGAGACAGTTGAGAAAAAAATCAATTTTTAACCAAATTAATTCCGTTAGTTCAAGGCCGTACTGAAAATATGCCTGAACAAAAAAATGCCTATTTTTTCTCCGGTTGCCTTGACATTCGGTTGTTGACGCGCGAAACCATCCGGTGCAACATAATATGAGTCATTCACAGCTGCGTTCCAATGGATGTTATGGTGAACCTGACCAGCATTGCAAATTTGCCAACTTGTCCATTTAACTTCTTAACTATAAAAATAATGAAATAGTTATACATTACATCTCAGCATGTAGAAAGGTTATTGCAATACCGATATGGAAGGTCACGATGGATATTAATTAATATATGATCTTCACATCATATTTATTTCGACTTTGAATTCACTTGCGGTACATTTCGTTTATTATTAAATGAGATCGGTCTTATGAAATGGTCAATATTAACCGTGAGACTATCTTCTGCTTACACAAGATAAAATATTCCATATGGCATATAGCGTACAAGTTTTCTATTTTTTTGATTGCTCGTCATTCATTCGACGTAAACATTTTATTGAAAAACATATCACACATTTCAGACACCGGCGAAATATTACTAAAATTCATTTCTTAAAATTGTAAAATCTGTAAACCTACTCCGTTTGATCTATACACATACTACAATACAAGCACTTTTAATATAAATCATGAATACAGTAATCAACTCGAAGGTCAGTTTGGTAGGTGATGGTAGAGTTCACTCAGTACTAAGCCCTATACGGCGTGTGAAATTCACACATCAGGGTAGGGGGGCCAGTTCCTTTCCCTGTCCGGTTATGGTTTCCCAGGAAGATCTGGTACCCGAAAAATCACATAGCTTAGGTGGAGCCGCAGGTGCCCAGAGAGGGTTACCCGGGAATCGAACCCGAGCCCTCCGGTCAACAGTCCAACGCTCTACCCCTTGGACTACCAGGGGTAGTCAATTATATTTATCAAGTCAATCCAAGAAATTATATGAAGTTAAATGGAAAACTTCTCAATATTTATGGAATTAATGAGACTGAGGTCGAAGCCAACTAAAGGAACATCACCAACGTACCTTCCGAAAATTACATTATTTACTTTGAGTACTGCGTGATGGTCTAAGTGTAGAACGGATAGATTTGAGATGTATTTTTTTCCCACGACCGATAAGTGGTCAGAATAAAATAACGTTTGTCCGACCGCGATCGGAGGGAAAGGTGTTTTGGATCAAGAGTAAATAATAAAAAAAATAGCCATGTTTGGACGGATTTGAAGGGAGGTAGAAAGCATGCGGGGGCTAAGGGAACATTGTGGTACAAGGTGTTGTGTATTGTCAGTCGTGAGCTTCAAAAGATAATTCTTTGCTTATTACAAAGAATTAAAATATCTTCAAAAATCATGTCTATACATTCAGTCAGCATTGATAAACTTATGTGATAAATTGTAATTGGTGATGATCTCTGATATAATTCACAGAGAATTATATTAATGACCTCGAGAAAGTAATGACCAACCGCGGAGATGACCACTGTGGAGCCCATTATATTCACAATGGTGGACCTCCAGGTCAATACGATTAATTTTAGACACCACAAGATATATCTCGAATACAAATAATCGCAAATATTTTTTGGTCGTCCCCAGCACAGAAAGGAAGTATTCAAAGTCACGAATGATGAACTTTGGAGGTTATAAGTGATTACTCTATCCGAGGATCAAAACAAAAAATGAGCCAATAATGTCTTCATGGGTATCGGCATTGTCATATGAATACTTCCTCTACAAAGTCAGCATCTTACTTCGAGATACTCGTAAGAATCTCCACCGTTTAAATATATGGTTACAGTTTAATCAATGGATAAAGCAAAACTAATTATGAATTATTCTGTGTTATTCAAATAATTCACGTTTTACTCATATTTCCCACCCTAATGGTTGTTGAATTGTGAGATAGACTAGGTAGGAGGCAAGGGTTTCTTAGTTCATCTTTGAGGAGTTATCTAGATATCTAGCTTCCGAAAATAATGACAGAAAGAAATCGAAAAATCGTCACTATAGTAAATAACATTTGATGATAATGACTATGTATCGTTTTCAACGCCAAGAGCTGAAAGACAGTCTCCTTGTTTCAAATATCATTTATCATCCAATGTCTCGTTGATTTTCTTATCACATTGATTCCTGGCATAACTTCTGCGTCCGATTAAAAAAAAATATTAAGGATAGATCAACTTAATCTTCCATACCTAAGGATAGTTGAATAGTGGGACGTACGAGGATAATCACAATATAAGATATTTAATTTTTTATAGGCATAAAAAAATTCTTTTATTAAATTTTACATTATTTGAAAGTTTAAACATTCCCATATTTTGCTACATAATTATTATTTCGGTTTAGGCGTTTTTTAGGCGGTGGGACACTTTTTGTGTGCCCCATTTGATATTAGCTCGCCGCCATGTCGTTGAGGTTGTGTTGGCAACGAACCCAGTTGATATGGGCATACGATACATGCACAAAAACTGCATCTCTGCATCTAAGAAAGTTCATAGACCGATATGAAAGTTATGTGAGAAAATAAATGTTTGCTTTAACTTTACACTGATGCATTAAATATTGAAAATAAACATTTATTCTTATTGAAGACCTTACTTTTGGGAATACCCATATATTTCATATACCTCCCTATTAATTTGGTATATTTTCTTTAAGGCTTTTGTTAAGAGGTTACTAGAAACAAAACCTGAATACGTCTATTAATCTTCTCAATTGGACAACTGCATATCAGAAAACATATCGTGCCATCACTTAATCATGGTGGAATTATGTTTCTAAATGATTGAAATTGCCAAACAATATTTATTTGAAAAATAAATGAATAAAAATTTATGAATATAAAGATTGTTTAAATGTCCTGAAAATTAAGAATAATACTTACTTTATGCTGAAATAGGTAATTTCATCAGAATCATAATCAAATCAACAACCATTACGATAATTTTGTTTATTCGAAACATTTTTATGCTTATTTTTGATATGTGGTCGATGGCGTTGGGCGTAACAGAAAATACCAATCGTACTTATGAGTACGTGCCATGGCTAAAGAGCACTTTTGGACGACATGAACTTTTGTCCCACGGAAGCTGTGTTTGGAGTAATTTAAAAAAATGAAATTCGTGTTATATTCTCTAGGTTTCTAACTGTTCCGGCTTACCGCTCGAACCGCGTATTTCGTTGAGCGTGTGCCCACGTCTGTGAGATAAGAGAAGGAAGAACGCATATGCATTAAGGGGGAGTACGATGACCTTTGGACAAACTGAGGGGTCCAAAAACCCTAATCTGCCCAGAACCGTGAGCTAATATGTATGTATGATTCATTCTGGAGTTGCCAACTCGAATTCGGAGTTAATCACCATCGATGGAAGAACAAGTTTAAACTCCTTGCGTTGCTAGGTGACCCATATTTTTGAGTCATAAGTGTCTCGAGGCTAAGACAAACTTCTTGACGAAGTCTTGAGTCATTAGCTTGCTTTCTGACGAAATTACTCCACGCAAGGCGAATAGAATTTCCACGTATCAGTGCAGATGAGACTCTTACAAGAATTAAAGAAAAAGTATTTATGTATAAACTTCAAGGAACGGAAACACTAGTAGGAATCCCAGCAGTAGAGTGATTAAAAATCCTTCTTGATTAGAAAGTGTAAACTATGAAGGGAAAAAAATCTCGAGTAGGATTATTTATCTCAATTCAAATACAAGTATTGCTGAGTTACTTTCTGATAATGATGTTGAAAGAGTTTGGTTTTTAAATCATAATCCCTCGATTATAAAGATTTGTGTAATCCCACATTCCAAACCACTAAATCCTAATATTAAATCATTATTAGAACTTGAAATGCAAAGCGAAACGTTATTAATACACATACTTAAACACAACGTATTTTGATAAGCAAGGAGACTTCCTAAATAAGGTAAAGGAATTGCAGTTCTAAAAACTGTGGTTAAAGATAAACCAATACGTAATAATTAATCTCGACGAACTAAAATTAAAAATTCTGTCATTACGTAAGAAAACATCGAAATCTTAGCATTAATCAGTCAAATCACCAAATAGAGAAAAGAAAAATATTTTCCCTATGTTTGCAGAAAACGCTTCGTGTCATGAGCAAAATTGCAAGCCAAAAAGAAATATTTAAATATTTAAAATAACTCATTACTATGTTAAACTAAACTAAGCTAACTACAAGGTTCATATTACAAAATTCAAAAGTGTTCAAAAGTCGAGATACTTTGGGTAGGTACAACCTGTCAATACATGTTTGCGGAAGTTTAGAATACTAAACATTTTTTTGGGATATGGACACAAATGAAAGATGATGAAATGAATAAAAGATAATGAACGATGAAAAAAGAATTAAACAGGCATAAGGGAAGAGCAAACGAAAAAGTGCAAGGGATAGCCCGGGGGAGGGGGGGGGGTTTGAGGGAGAGAGACGATTGTTGGGAGGAATTCAAAGGGGGGAGTAAAGTTGGATGCGGAGCATTTTGATTGGCAACTGGATGTTGAAAAGTACTGTGATAGAGGGGAGAGTGCTAGGCAAACGTGGAAGTCGTAAGAATACGATATGATTATAATGGGAAGAATCAACCCCAGCCGTACTCCTACAAATGGACAAATGCGAGGGAAATTAGAGAGGCAAACATAAATAAAGAATTAAAGGTAAATAGAAATAAAATGATATAGGGGGGGTTTACCGCAGAAAAACGATTAAACCAAAAGATTACAGCAAAAAACGCTCTGGCTAAGGTGTTCTAGATATCATTGATCCTCGCCCTTATCAAGCACTCACCCAGACAGGGCTTGAGAGAGAATTCTCTCTGCGCTAGCGGCCCACCAATCACACGTAATAAAATAAATGCACAAAAATCAGGCACTCTCTAGCTTGGATGTACTAAATAGCATTGTTCCTTGACAGTCCCAAGAACTCACACCCACCCAGGGCTTGTGGGAGATTCCTCTCAACGCCTGTTGCCCGCCAATCACTCATTTGCTTGGGTATGCGTAGACGCCTTCGCCCTTGCAAAACTCACTCACTCCGACAGGTCTAGCGTGGAATCTCTTCCGACGTTAGTCCTGTGACTCGCACTTTGGGAAAGGTAAGGGATGTGCTCAGAAGCTGTAGGATATGATTGCTGTAGGGAATGAATGGAGGAGGGTAGTATGTGGAAATGAAGAAGTGTAAGATATATGTAAAAAAGTAGTGTGGGAATACAGGTTGAGTATTGTTTAGCCAAGTTAAAAAATGCAGAGGTATCCTCTGTGTCTAAAAAATACCGAACATACCAAAATTATTGAGGATTTACCATCCCGACACCGGCTATGACACCATCTGTAAGATACCTCTGACAAGAAATTTTCTAGCTAGAGTTTAAGAAGTGAACAAAAGATATACCTGTCACATGAAGTGTCTAAAATATGGGTCGTAATCATAAATCCATACCAATTGGATATGCCAAACTATTTTTCATATATTCCTTTTCGATAACGGAGAATTTTCGTGAGGTAAATATAGTAATCGTAAATTCCTTCGGCAAATATAACGATTTATCGTTCCATTTGTCATTCCGACGAAGACAAATAATTAATGCTCTGCCTCTGTATCAATACCCAGCCTCCTGCCTGTAAGAAAAATAAAATAGCTGGATATGTTTTTAAAAAAGGTAATAACTTTAAATTCTGTAAAAAAATATAGCTATGAAAAGATAATAACTGTAAATTATTGAAAAAATTATTGTAACTCCTGTAAAAAATATAAGAGCTGTATAATCAGTAAAAGGATAAATACTATACAAGTGGGTGACAACTTGTATAATATCTTCAACAGCAACTTGTGTTTTATTTAAAAAGAGAATAACTTTAAATTCTGTAAAAAGATAATAACTGCAGCTTCTGTAAAAAGATGATTAAATGTACACTCCTTAAAAAAGATCATAACTGTATAATCTATTAAAAGGTAATATCTGTAAATTCTGTAAAATTGTGCAAACTGTAAATTCTGTAAAAAGATAATTACTGGAAATTTCTCCCATCCCCCGTCCCCTTTCACCCCCTATTCCTCCTCTCTTCGCGAGGGCGATGCCTCTCGCGGTGTGCTGCCAACAGCGGAGTGGCATATTTTTCTCAATGGGACCTCAAGTTGCAAGGCCATAGTGCAATAAAGTTTTCCATCGCCTCGCTTTCCAGTTCGGCATGACCTGTATGGAGGGGATTAATGGAATAAGTGTTTCATGTCTATTTTTATTCCCTGCAATTCAATATACCCTCAACGTCTGTGTTGGGTAAATATAATATTTGACTGAAACTATGTTTAAACGAACACATATGTGTATATACGAGGTGTGTTCAAAAAGTAAGGTGACTTTTCCAATTTCGCGAGTAGCATACATTCGATTTTTGATTTTTTTTGTATTGTTGTATTGGTACACATGTTCCAAACATTTTCTCTCAGTTTATACGATATAGCATATTCAGGTTGTTAATGACAGATAAAAATGTTAGACGTGTTTTGGTGTGCTCTGCGATTTTCTGTTATCAAAAAAATGGATCAAAGGATTTGCATCGAATTTTGCGTAAAAAAATAGAATTGAGTGCTGCAAAATACTTGAAATGTTTACAGAGGTATTTGGTGAGTCTGCTGTGAGTAAAAAAATGTTTATAAATGGTACAAGATTGCCGAGATTGCCGAGAAAATGCCGATGACGAACCTTTCTCTGGACGCCCCAGCACTTCAACAACAGATAAAAACGTCGAAATAGTGAAGAAAATTGTTTTAAAAAATGGTCGAATCTTTATTATAGAAGTTGCTAAGGATGTTTGAATATCGGTTGGCTCGTGCCATACAATTTTTCGGATTTATTTTGGGTATGAGTCGTGTGTCAGCGAAGTTCGTTCCGAAACAGCTTAATTTTGACCAGGAAAAGCGTCGCATGAGCATCGCTCAAGAGATGTTGAATGACGTCAATCATGATCTCGATTTACTTAAAAGGATCATAACTTATGACAAATCATGGGTATATGGTTATCACGTCGAAATAAAAGTAATAATAAATTCAAAACACAAATCTCTTTCACAAAGCAAGAAAATCCCCATCTCATCAACATCAATCAATCAGCAAGAGAAAAAAAGATAAATTAAAAAAAGTTAACCTGTTACATATAATACAATACACCAAACATCAATCAAATTATTACATATATTCCTTACAACTTTTCTTAAAAGTATGCACTCTATTAGGAAAGGGCTCGAATAGTTTTTAAGGTAAGGTGTTCCAATCAACAATTGTTTTATTTAGAAAAGAAAATTTTTTATTCGTTCTTTTGGCCCGGTATGTTACCTTGAATTTGTGGTAATTCCTCCCTCTGTAAAATTTGGGTTCCCCGCCTCTTTTCTAAGATCTGCCCATGTAACCGTTGGCCTACGTCATCTCGATCTCTCGTTTAATTTGCATATAATTATAAAAAATACATTTATTCATATGTGTGTGTGTATATATATATATATATATATATATATATACATATATATATATATATATATATATATATATATATATATATATATATATATATTTATATATATTTTTATATATATGCCAAGTTTTTCGTCCTAAGAGGAAAAAGGCCGTCTTAAGTGAAATACGTTTGGTAATTGTTGATGCGTTTCTCAGTTTGAAGTTAAAGAGTGATCTGTTAATCAGCAGCTGCCAAAAGATTCATTATGTATTTTTTAAGTTTAAATCATAAAGTAAACGCTAGTACACGCTTTGGGGCGTATTTTTAACATCTAGGAATCATTCACCTTGCCTCGGATTCCTCGATATTAAGTCGAGTGCTTTAATCAGTTAAGATATCGACGCATGCTATCATGCATGAACTATCGATGGATCCGGGTTCGACTCCCGGTAAAGACGATAGATTTTTTTCACTCCGAAATTGTTGCATTGAAATGCATATTAGCTGATGACACCGTTAAAAGTTACTTTTGCGGAATCTCCCGCAGGTTCTTGGAATCTACAGGAATAAGAAAATTTAGCATTCATATTTTCCAACAATCAACATTTCCTTCATAAACACCTCCTTTAGCAACGGTGAGTGTAGTTTCGTAATGCGTAATCTACCCGTTCGCATTTCCTAAACTTCATTTCAACTACGCAAAGTAACATCGATATTCGTCAAAAATTATTATTGCAGACTGTCACATAGTGTGGGGGGAGTGTTTATATCTCCGGCGACTCAGTAAATCGAATCCGAACCGATTTAACGCAGTGAGGACGGAAGAACCTCGTATTATAATACACAATGGGCAATGCGGAAGTGACGCCTGGCTTTCGTGACACGTCTTTACTCTTCGCTCGTTGGGTGCGAGACCGTGAATCTGTTCTAGCTCTATCTCCCTCTCTATCTGTAAATCTCCCCCACTCCTGTCACCATGTACCATATCCGGGTGTGACAAAAGATAAATCCCCATCAATCGGACCGATTTCAACGCGCCATCTAACACGTCCTACTTAAAAAAAAGTCTTGATGACGGTTTTTTGTGCGACATGAACGCCGATTTTTCCGAGCGGAGAGAACCTGAAGATTTCGAACGAAGTAATGCTTCCGGATGAATTGTCGACGCATCCTCACGAAATGGATGGAATATTTCATTTATTTTCCCTTTTTTTTATTGCTCCCACCAACATCAGATCTAAGTCCTTTCATGCCTGCATTTCGGAAGATCTGCCTCTCTCTCTCTCTGGAGCATATTATGGTGACCAATCGATGAGAGGAAGCGTCGCTTCGTCCGATTCCGTATGTTTTAACCCCCCAAAGCGACAGGACAGAACACGAGGGATGGGATGAGAGGGTTGATTGACCAGCCACTCCCCCCCCCCCATCCCCCCCAAAACAAGGTCATCTGCGGTTCAAGGGAATAGAATCGAAGGGACGTGCAAATAGGTTATTGACCTCAAAGTTATAATTCAAATATTTCTCTCTTTGATTTAAAAAAATCAAAGGTTTAGATCATTTTCATAAAAATTCAGAATCGACATTGGCTTATTTTTCCTTGGAGTGATACTCTACATATTAAAAGAATATCTCCTCAATCCTCGTTCCAAATCTCCGTCCTTTCATAGGTTTCTTCAGTTTTGGGCACAGGAAAAAGTCGCAGGGGGTTAAATCCGATGGATATGGTGGCTGAGGCACGATTTTGGTATTGTTTTTGGCCAAAAAATCTCTCCCAAGCGACGGCGACTTAGCAGGTGAATTATCGTGATGCAAAAGCCATGAATTGATTTTCCAGGTTTCCTGACGTTTTTTTTCGTGTTGCTTCTCGCCAATGGCGCATAACTTCAGGGTAATACTCTTTATTGACCGTCCAATCTTACCATAAGAACTTCTGATGCACTCCGTCGCGGTAATTGAAGAAAACAGTGAGCAAAACCAAGACATTTGATCGAGCTTGGCGTGCCTTTTTTCGGTCTTGGTTCTCCTGGGTTCTTCCGTTGGGCCGATTAGGCTTTTATTTCGACGTGATAACCATATACCCATGATCTTAGAAAAGAGGCGGGGAACCCAAATTTTACAGAGGGAGGAATTACCACAAATTCAAGGTAACATACCGGGCCAAAAGAACGAATAAAAAATTTTCTTTTCTAAATAAAACAATTGTTGATTGGAACACCTTACCTTAAAAACTATTCGAGCCCTTTCCTAATAGAGTGCATACTTTTAAGAAAAGTTGTAAGGAATATATGTAATAATTTGATTGATGTTTGGTGTATTGTATTATATGTAACAGGTTAACTTTTTTTAATTTATCTTTTTTTCTCTTGCTGATTGATTGATGTTGATGAGATGGGGATTTTCTTGCTTTGTGAAAGAGATTTGTGTTTTGAAGGTCCCTTTAAATGTACTTTTGTTTGATGATTGATTTTACATATTATCTTGTGTGATTACTTGGGACTTGTGTGATAATAAAATAAATATAGATAGACATAAAAAATGACACTCATACGTATCCGAAATTTTCGGTGGCACAAACATGTATAAATAAATATACATGTTTGTTAAGCATAAATGCATAAATAAGTATACATGTATACAGCAATCCAACGCTGTACCCCCTGAACTACCGCAACCCACTATATATATATATATATATATATATATATATATATATATATAGATAACATACATATGTATATATAATTATATACGTATATAATTATATATATTTATATATAATTATATATGTGTATAATTATATATATATATAAACAGAAATGTAAACTTAATATTGGTTTTTCAATTAACTGGGGAATTCTCTAACGTTTTTATTTATGCATAGAGTCCAAGTTAAACATTACCTTTTTGTTGGAGAATGGGCGGGAAAACGTTTCGTTGGAATTTGAAGATACTACTACGTCAACTTGATGAAAGTGTCTTTTGGGGTGGTTTGGTGAAATTTTCAAATATCCGGGTTCATTCGACTTGAAGCTTCCAACTCGAGTGCAACTGAGTTTGTCGCCTTCCGGAACCGCGTCGAGAGATCGGAATGACGCAGTCACCTCAGGCGAGGTCGGTGGCTTTTTAAAATGAAGTGGGTTAATGCACTTCATTAGATGTTTATATAAATGTATATAAATATGCATGCACATACACACATATATATATATTACACACGTGTAAATATATATATATATATATGTATATGTATATATAAATATATATATATATATATATATATATATATATATATATATATATATATATATCAACTCGGATTGCAACAAACAATATAGGGACAGATAAAAAGAACAGTCATACGTATTTTCTTGATAATTTCGACGGAAGTTAACTCCGTCTTCCTCCGAAAGAAACAATAGCACTATATTGCTGGCTGCAATACGAGTTTTTTATTCCATACTTCGGTGTTACTTCTACGAGATCATCTACGTATATATACATATATACACTCTTGTATGTGTATATATATATATATATATATATATATATATATATATATATATATATATATATACCCTGTCTCCTCTAGACGGAGGAAAGTGAAATAATATTATTATTTAATTCTTAGATAAAATTTTTCGATAAAAAATACATTTAAAACATACAGATCGAATGGTCGAATAGCGCGAGAGAAGATACCCTCGTACAATCCTTCTCGGGGTGGGGCGGAGAGGGGGGGGTGGTGGTGGAGTTGAAGTAGGAGGATGGAGAGAATGGCGCCACGTCGTAAAGGCGGAAACGAGAAAGAACCTCAATTTCCGGAAAATGGCGGCGTTTTCGGCTGCCGGTGAGGACAGCGTGAGTGTGTGTGTGAGAGAGAGAATGGTGAGGAAAAGGGTTCAGAATTGAGAGAGAGATAAAGAGAGAGGGAGAGAGGAAGATGAGAAGGTACAGAAGGAGGGTTGTATGAAGTTACCACAGAGGGGGGGGTATGGGAGGGGCTGTACATTTGGCAAAAAGCCGTTGGTTTTGGAATCCAAAATCGATCCGTTTATGCGAAGGGAAATGGAATGCGAGATGACGGCAAAAGTCTCCTTTTCTTCTCCCTGCATTTCCTCCGCCATATCATTCCCTTTTCTAACCCCCCCCCCCCAACTCCCCTTTCCCCGCATTAAACTGGGTATTATTCGTTTGAATTTTGAAAGATGTCCCCGTATTGTTGCGAAAGCGGTGTGCGAATGAGTTATGGCGGTCGAGCCTCATTGTTGACTTTGAATCCGTTCAAGAAGTGAATGGATGGAATGGAGACGTACGCGGATACTATTATTAATATTATTTTTATTGGTACTCTACCACTAAAGGTAGGTTTAGCTTGGAAAAAAATGATTAGAGTCAAAAATTAAATAAAGGCATGCATTTTTTATTTATAATCTCACCAGACGCCATGCTTTCTTAAATACTTGCATTGAATTGCGTTTTGAAAAGGGCAATCGGACGGAAGAATTGAATTTTGAAACTATAAAGTAGAAATCGTAACATTTTCAATTTTAAATGTATGTAGTTTTGGAATGGTAATTTATTTCTTCTGATTCAATTTTCGTCAACATGTAGTTTGACATCATATCTTACGTTACCCATAAATAAAGAGCCACAAATGTTCCTGAACATGTTTTAAAAAAATGTTCATGACAAAAGTTCCTGAACATTTTTACATGAGCTAGACCTTGGAACATTTCAGTTCAAACATCGGACGACTGGAAAAAATATAAAATCTCAAGAAACCCAAACAAGGAAGTGTAAACAACTTCTCAAATGTAAACAAACGATAATTTTCCGTGCGGATCGATTTTAATTCACTGATTAAAATATGAAATAATTGTCGTATCGTACATGAAAATAAAATAAAAACGCAATGAAATGATTACATTTTCTTTATTCGTCCTATCTTTTGGCGTATATACATCTGGTATTCGACCAAATCCAAAATATACCTGATTTTGAAGTGATTTAATTTAGTATTAATAATATTTTGTACTTGAAATTCATGGCTACCAAAAATTGTTTCCGACAAGTAGTTTTCCCACTATTTAATGGAAAAGGTTAAGTTAAAATGGCTTCAAATGGATATCAACTTTTATTTTATTGTCTAAACGAGATTCTATATGCTCTCGCTAAGAACTTATAATAGTTATTATGCTTGACTCGTTAAAATTAAATTTCTAGTTTTCATATAATCCGGCCTCGTATTAGTTTGTCTACCCATTCGTATTATCTCTCCCATTCTGAATATCGTCCGAAATCACGTGAATCTACATGCAAAGGCGACCTAATGATGAATGCCAGGAATTGTATACGTTACCTTTAGGAGTTTCTGCGTTAAATTGAGTTTAATCTTCAACCCTTTCATATTAAAACGTATCTTACCTAACTTAACTTATTTTGTATTTTTAATATATGGCAATTCATTATAGCATATTCAATCCGTTTTATTCGATCTTGCTTGTATACCATATATGTAGAACTCTAATTTACTCATTTATAATATTTTTACCCAGTTTGGAAGGAATTAGAATATTAATTGAGATTATTAATGATTGGTTATAGTATAGTCCGATTAAGGAAATGCTCAAGGCAATACGGACTTTGTAAACATTCCGTTCTTTCATGTTCCAATGTTTCATATGACGTCGCAAGTTGTCAACACCAGCGAATCTCGCTCGCGTGAAACTCGCCTAGGAAATGAGACCCACGCGAATTTTCTGGGTTGAAATTGACCCTTCTATAATGCTTCCGCCGTGGGACATTTGAGTAAGGAAGTTTTGGGAAATCACATTTCATTTTCAAAACGCACGCGCGTTGAATATTATTTTGGGGGTTCGCTTATTCCTCTCCGGGAAATCTCAGAATGGTTCTTTCTTCCAGGGGACAGATATAATATCTTAATATTCCTAATTTTTTTTATTTTTTATTAGTTTCCGGCCTCGCATTCCACGAGGCGTTTAACGGGATGGTGACGTCGTCGGGAGGGGTTGGACGGGGTCATCTTGCCCGGAGACTGAAAAACAGAATATTGGTCCTGGTGGGCTCGTACTAAAGTATAGATACCGTGCTCTCTCGCCTGTGTGGAAGTCACATACCCGCAGCTGAATGAACGCTCGCCTATGACCTACTTCTGACGTCATCGCATCTTGCACCACCACCACCAACACCATCTATGAGAATGGCTCAGAGAGGATGTTCGTTCAATGCGTTCCAGTCTTGCATATCCCTCGAACGGTATTGTATGAAAAACCTCGACACCAGTGATCCTCGGCCAAGTAGCCTTACTAAGAGATTCGGTTTTTTTGTTTCTTTTTTTTTTAAGTTAGACCTGTTTGATCATAGATGAAATTATATTCGCGTGAAAAACGTTTTTATAGACGGTTTTGGATTCCTACAAACCCTACTTCAATTTTCTACATAATCGCCGTTATTTTTTAAGCACCCGTCTTCGCAACGAAGCACCAACTTCTTCAATTCCTCAGCTTAGAAGTTCGCCGGATGGAGATTGAACCAGTTGACAACTGGCGGCCTTGAGTTTCTCTCGAATCGCTGTCCACTGTTTCAAGATGAGAGAAGAGGAAATAGTCGCCAGATGTAAGATTGGGTCTGTCGATAGCGGTCCAAAAACGCTCGTCCACTCAACATTCTTCGTTC
This sequence comes from Hetaerina americana, assembly GCF_022747635.1. Lineage (NCBI taxonomy): Eukaryota > Metazoa > Arthropoda > Insecta > Odonata > Calopterygidae > Hetaerina > Hetaerina americana. The sequence continues at coordinate 210,057 of NW_027287439.1, read as the reverse complement.
TTTGTAATGTGCTCGGTAAGCACTTTCAGTACCCACTTAACAGAATATGTGATATCCGAGCTTTGACGTAACAATCGTGTAAATAATGTGGCGTTCAACAAGAGGGAATTCATCCAAACAGAAAGAACACTGATCGACAATCGAGTCTATGAGATCACAGTTCTTGATCTACTTGTTGAACGATTTCATCGGTCTGGATACTACACCAGCCACTCCGTCCTTCATCTACGCCTACATAATACCTCACAAGCCGCCGCAAGGGCGTGCGGCGGGGGAGGATTATCTGCTTCGTTAGACAAAATCGTTAAAACCAGACAATGGAAGAGTAAAAATCCTACTTCAGAAGGGCAACTTGGAGGATTTTGCCGCGTATCTTATAAAAGGCCTACAATTACACATTACGAAAACGAACAACGCTGGGCTGAGGCTACATGGAAGAATTTCTTGGAATTAATTGGACACCGTATAGTGAAACTTATCCTTACTAAAGAGGAAAATTATAGTAATGAACCACGGTTGTACAACAGGGAGGCGAGAAGGGTTTTGAGACAACAAAGGAAATTGCACTCGAAATACAAAAAAAGAACTTTGAAAAGCGGCTAAAGAACGACTTCTGAAAGTGCACGAAAAAATACTTATTTATTTATATTCACTGCAAGCTAGGGTGTGTGGCAGGGGATTAACACACACCAGTATAATTTTACCCAAGCATGACCCTTCTGCGGTCGAACAATGTTATTATGATCCCCTATTTCAATCTGTAATTCAACCTTCGCTCCATGATTACTCTCCAGCCTAGCTGCTCTAATATTTTGGATCTCTTCATCGTGCATGTGCACTGGTGAGGCCATTTTTGAAGTCTCGACACCATTGTTTAAATTAACCATCCCTAAATACTGTAGTTCTACAAACTAAAATCGAACCATAGAACTCATTACGTAACTGGCGGAAGTCACGATTTTCGCGGACATTGTTGTCTGCATTAACCGACTGGCAAATGACTACTGAATCAAAACAATAATGATGGAAAGGAAACAAACTATGCAAATTTCACTTGAATAGAGATTTATTCACTCATTCACTCACACACTATTCAATAGTGAAATTTGCATAGTTTGTTTCCTTTCCATCATGGATAAATTTCACAGGGTTAACCCTAATACCGTTCGGTTTGTCAAAACAATAATAACTTATTTCGCTTCAAAAACCATCAATAAAAGACGCTTTATGCGTAAAAACATTGTTCTGAACCGCCATTATTTAAATATAAGGAAATGGTCCTTGGTTTTCGAATATTCCTCGTGCAATGTGTTAAGAGTAGGGTGTTGTTGGGTTGTTTGTCGTTAGTATAGACAAGATATTAATTTGGCATTGTGACCATCCAACATCTACCTTAATCGGTAGATCATCTTATAATAAATACTTCCCTTAGGCACGATAGCAGTCCAGGCGAACGAGACTGCCGTGGTCATTCGCCCCATCAAGGTGTTAGGGGGGGGGGATTTCTTGGACGATGCTGGACTTTCAGGGTATGGAAGAAGGAAAGGTGGTGAGAGGGAGAGAAACTCGGTGCAGGCGTTGTACTCCTACTCCGAAGACGGAAGAAAACTAGGGGTCATTAAATGAATGCATCATCCAAGGCGTACTCCAGTAATAATAGTGCCCCCTATCCACACGGAATATCCCGAGTAGGGATCTGGATACCACTGAAAAATTCACGTTCGAATCCCGGGGCCTTCTGGGGCTGGGGGACTGACTGGGTAGTCAGGACACCAGCACCCGCGCACCAGCCCCTCCTTGATCCAGGCGAGCTTATTTATGGAACAGCACACGGGTGTGGGGGGGGGAGGGCATTAATGAAGAATGCCCGGCCTTCGTTTGTTTCTATCGGTGGAATACGTGACGCACGCATACATGGAATATAGGGAATGCATCATTAGGGATTGATGACCGGGAAGAGAAGAGTGGATCGGGCATGTTGTGGGGAATCCTGGTTGAGGGGAAAATAGAGAATTTTCCCGTTTTTTCCCAAATGAAAAAAAAAGAACCTTCTCGACTACACGTCGCCAGGAAGAAGAGCCGGAGAGGACCGAGCGAAGCGGACGGAACGGAATAAAAGCCATTCTGAAAATAGCGCGCGTTAGGAAATCCCACCGCAGCAGCTCTAGCTAGCTCTCTCTCTCTCTCTCTAGCTCTCCTCCCGCATTTGATGATTTAGTGCGGGAGGTCGGTCGACCTAAATTTAAAGCGGTCCCTCGCGAACACACACACGCACGCACGCACACGCGAACGCTCGCTCGCGCGAATATTTCGCTACCATTGCGAAATGATGACCGCCGAGCAGGTACCACACACGTGTGTTGGATCGCTCTAAAGATGATAAAAAAATAAAGAAATAGAGGAATGACTGGGAAAAAAATATATGACGACGAGAGAGATAATGGGTAATGCATTGAGACAACAATCGGATCCTCGTTCTGAACTTATCATTCGATTCTCCGTTGGGTTGCCAGGTGACGATCGTTCGAGATAAATTGTGTAATTCACTTCAACAAGTGCCCTAAATTTCTCTTACCGAAAGAAGTCACGTACGATAGAGTAATTTACGAAGAAAAAGATAACGAAATCTTTAAGAGATCCCGCGAAAAGCTTTTTAATAAGGCCTACGAAGAATTCACGAGTGGTGCACTTAATGGAGTGCGGAATTAAATATTAACAAAAAATATACACGAAAATGTAAGTGAAAGAAGCAGAATGTACGAAGAGGAATCGAAGAGATAATTCGCGAAAAGATACGGTAATAATGGATTGAAAGAAAAGGTTATCGAAGAGTTTAAAATGTGGGACGAATGTCTTAATGTGTCTGGCAAGTGATCTTTGAGGGAAGAGGAGGATGTAGTGAGGTGGACTGGTGGCTTTTGATAAGTAGGTTTTGGTAAAAAATAGATAAAATAAAATGAACAGAGTGGAAGACCAACGTTGGGGTTTTCAATAGGAAGTAAGTGTGTTGGGAGAAATTTCGGAAAAGGGAAAGAAACTGGATTGAGGGAATATTGAAGTCTAATGGAAAGTTAATAAAAGCCGTGACACGCGGCCTCTCCTGGGTGAAACACATGCGGGGAATATGTGGACAAGATAACAAAAATTAGGATTTATTTGAAAATTACTTAGTAAATGTGGTGAAAACGTCAAGGAGAATTCTGTCGCTGAATAGAAATCTGTAGCTGGTTAGACCTCATTTAGAATATGCTGCGAGTATATGGGATCCTCACGAAGTTGGATTGATTGTCGAATTGGATCGCGTGCAGTGTAGAGGAGCTAGATTTGTAAACCGTTGTCATGATAAACTTAGTATAGCATCCAAAATATTAGAGCAGCTTGGCTGGGAATCACTTAATGGAGCGAAGGTTAAATTACAGATTGAAGCTCTTACATAAATTGGAAGGGCGTCTCTTTGAGCAGTGATATTGAATATGTATTATTATGTATTGAATATGTATTATATTATGCATCGTACTAAGGTAGGAGAGATCATGTCAATAAAATTAGAAAGATTAAGTGCAGAACAGATAGAGTTAAGATGTCATTTTTTCCACGAACGATAATAGATCAGAATAACATTGTCCGACCGCGGTGGGTCATGTTCGGGTAAATATTAGTCTGATGTGTAGTATTCACCCCCTGCCACACCCCCCTAGCGGTGCCGTACAATGTACTAAAATAACCAATTAAAATAAATAAACGGTATACTACGGAAGGAAGAAAAAGCATGATTTTAGATAGCAGGAAGACAGGACTGAAGGAGGATATAATATGGGGCAAAGATTGAGGAAGTTCCCGTGATACGTAAGAAGTTAATAATAGTCGTTTGAGACCGTCCAAAAACCCACCTTTAAATAGGTGGAATACCTTGGACTGGACTGAAAACGGAAGTGCACTACATTAGTAACGGAAAGAAGCGGTCGGAGGATATGTTTAAGGACTTGTTGTAATGCAAGTGAGAATTCTTAGTATTTTCAGTGTGGTATCAGTGTTGTATTTCGTCAGTCGTCAAGGGAACGAAGCGCTACTTTTCTCCAGGCAGTGTTTTTTACGACACTACGTTCCGTTGCACCCATACGTACATTACAAGAAGTAATTTTCAAACCCACATACTTTCTATATTCCTTCAATCATTCCAACATGATCTATACATTCTTTTCCTCCCTCTACTTCGCTTCCCCAACATTCTCCTCTCTTTCACGGCTTTCAACATCCCATTGCCGAACACACAATGTGTCTTGCATCCACTTTAAATAGCCTTTCTCGAATTTTTCCCGTAAACTTCTCTTCTCCCGCAATGCCTCTGACTTTTAGTTTGTTTTCTTTTCTGTCCATTTTGATTCTCTCCATTCTTCTCCGCACCAGAATCCCGAAGGCCTCTCTCTCTATAAACTACGTTTGTGTCCACGTATGCCTGAACGAACTAGTGAATGCCTAGTATAACATGTGACCAAAGAATTCTGCATGTCCGGGTTTTCACCGCGTTGTTGTTTGAAGCCGACAACAGTTTCGCCGAAGTTTCATCCGGCGTCTTCAGGTCGAAGATGAGGGACTCAGATTTTGGCCGTCCTTATATAGGTGGTCCCGTCCAGGTGCTGCTCTCTGATTGGTCCTTTTTCGGAGGACTCTCTTCCACGCGTTGTGGAGATGGTAGCCTTCATCTCTATTGAAATTCGCCGGGTTTTGGCTATCTCAATAGCTTCTCTGATTAGGCGTGGGTAATATCTACTTTCTTTACTTATGATTGTAGCGTCATGGAATAGAATATCATGGCCGGGTTCACTCCACTTATGCTCGGAGATGGCTGAGAGGTGAAACTGTTTGTTCGTAGTAGCCCGGAGGTGTTCTTTCATCCGAACTTTCATAGCTCGGCATGTTTCCCCGATGTAGGCTTTCCCACATGAACACGGTACTTGATAGACCCCTTCGTATAGGTCTTTCGAGATTTTGTCCTTCGGTCCGGGGAGCGCGTCCGCTATTTTCTTGGTGCAGTTGAATCTTGTCACCACGTCGTGCTTTTTAAGGATTCTGGCTATCTTCTCGGATGTTCCCGATACGAAGGGGATAGTCGCGTATGCGTACGTGACTATCCCCTTCGTATCGGGAACGTTGCTCGATCGTCATTTCCATATTTTTCGTGAGACTGTCGGCGCGCGGAGGTTTACAACAACTGACGTCCTGCCGCTTCCACAGCTTGGAGAGCACTGAGACCGGTCTCACGGCAAAGCTTAGCGTCTTCCTCCACCTACTCCAAGTGGTTTGACCCTACCCCGACCAATAGGAGCGGCGCGGGAAATTTATTTGCATTACATTTGGAGCGCACCCTGTATGTTAAAGGGAATAGTTGACGAAATTATAAATAAGAGGACATGAATTACGACATGTGGCCTATGACTAGGCTGCGATAACTGAACAATTACGGGGACAACCTCTTACGAAGAAATGAAAAAGAAAGTCCTAGAAGAGAGGGGAGTGAGATGGGAGTAGAATTAGAAGTAAGTTAGTATACCACATTCGTACCAATCCATAAGAACGCCAACGGTAAGAACGCTCTTAGAAGAGATCGCATCTGACGTGGAGTAAGACACGTATTGTATGCTGGTCATCCTTGAAGAAGTTATCGCTTATGAGACACGCATTATTGGGAAAAGATAAAGGAGCTAAAGGTGTCAAAGAGACCTCAATAGCGATGCGTTAGGCCTTTAATTTCAACATTCTGCGATAATTTTTAGATCCATGTCTGTACATTGAAGAAACTGAATAAATAGAACACGGTAATTACTATCTGGCTCGTGATGTAATTGTTGCAAAAGATCAGAATTACTCATATCTTATTCACTCTAAGAAATCCAACCGACCGAAGGAAAACACTTTGTGCTTCCATGGTCAAGTTTTCACTCGCCTTGCTGCGAATGAAAACTTAAAAAAAGTTAAATTAAATATATCAAGTGGAACACGAATTCACCGTCTTGCGATTCCAGAATGTAATACCAGAAACCATGTCCTGCATTAAAACTCGTCACCAAATATAAGTATTAGATTTTTTTACTTGCTGCATGGAGTAAGTTGATGTCTATGGAAATAAATCGACAGATTATTAAACAGTGACATGAGCACGAGGAATATTTTTCCGAAAAGAACGGAAGTCTTGCCAGAGAGGTAAAGAACAGGGTTTCTGCATCACAGTGTCGATGTAGATAGGTGATCGGGGTGTACTTTGACAGGAAATGCACAATATCGAATGAAGGACAAGGTCAAAGAAGTCACGCATTAAACACCTAACGATTCATGGCGTCGGTTGGGGCAGTGTTTAATAATGCCCACAGATAAGGATCAAATTAAAATAAAAATTCTCATTCTGAGATGGATAAGTATGTTTAGTTGAAAGAACAAAATTCGAAATGAATTCATTAGAGGGAGTTTAAGAATCACATCTTTAAGACAAAATTTCAAATAGTAGGTACTCTTATAGTCATGTCTTAAGATATTCAGTGACATTCATCATGTGGGGAAAAGGTGATGAGTCTGGAGGTAAGAAAGAGCATAGGAATGCCATCATGTAAAACATGGGGTGTGTGAGCAAAGGAGAATATGTCGGACTGAGGAGCCAAAGTTAACGTGGTGACAAAAAGAACCTGTTGGTGGTAGTTTATTCGTAATCTGGCAAATTCCAAAGAAACTGCGGGAGATGCCGCGACATTAACTTTTAACGGAGTCATCCGCTAATGTGCATTTCAATGCAACAATTTCAGAGCGTAAAATATCATTCGCCTTGACTGGGATTCGAACTCAAATCCCTCGATGTCCGATTCAGAGTTTAAGAGGACGCCTCGATAGCTTAACTGGCTGAAGAACTCGGCCGAACATCGAGGGATCCGGGTTCGAATCCCGGTCAAGGCGAATGATATTTTACGCTCTGAAATTGTTTCATCGTAATCTGGCTCCTAAAAAATTTAGAAAGAGGCCATACAGAAGAATAGGAGGAGTGTCTACTGTAAATAAGATGTTAATGAAACAACGCAATTAAAAATGATAAATTAATTCCAAACCTCATCACCATATTTAAATCCAAGGGTGAAAATTTCATAGGTTTAACCCAATCATTATTAAGTAACTCCACACACTTTTAACAGCGAAGTCAAAACGAGGAATGGTCAGAAAGGAGGTCAAAATATTGTTATCGTCTCCAACAAACGTATTTGTTCTCTCGTCGTTTAAATTGAAACTCTAATAAAAAATATGGTAAAATTGTATGTCTTTCTTATGCTTCTCCACGTAAATCTACTCTCAAGCAAGTAAAATATAAACCTTATATTGCATAACCAAGTACATACTTACAGCATCAATGTAAACCTTTCTGGAAAAAACTGAAGCCCTTCAAATGGAGTGGTGAACACAGAACTCCTAAAAATGCACTTGCGAGGATGAAAAGGGGAATCAATTGGGTATAAAATGAATACCGAGGGGTTTCATCGAGGACCGTAATAGAAGCTCCTTTAGCGTAGGAAAAAACTGAAGAAAAAACCAATGGTGGGATATGATTGGAGATAGAATTGTGAGGAAGGATTTCATGCCAAAAACTATGAATTAATCAAGTTATTTGTGAGAAAAAGGCCATAAAAAAGAGCTTACACAATGATTATTTACTCATACCTAAGAAGAATAGTTATACAAGTTCTTGCCCGGATTTGGGAGCAAAAAGAAAATGCGGTGGAGCGTCAAGTACGCCGACCAACTTTAGCATACCAAATATAGATGGGTGCACCGTAAATTGAAAGAGGTTCGCATAGCTTCCGCTAGAAAGAGAAGCGTTTTTAAAACATAAAATTACGTCGCTTTGTGCACAAAAACAGCTAGTATTCGTTGGTTTTCTTCACTTGTGTTTAAAATATACACTTAGAAATTCCTCGAAAGTTGTCTAAGACATGTGATGCTGGTATTGTGGATATGAAATGTGCGTTTTTGGGTGGGTAACAGTTGAAATAAACCCAAACGTCTTAGATTGCCAAACGAACCCTAGCAAGAAACCTCGAGCACAGACCGACTTATGAATCGCACGTTGGTCTTACTTCTACCGAAAGATTCTTACAATTAATGTGTGAAGGAGCTAACAAAAAATTAGGAATTTATTAGTATTTGGGAAATGTGAGGATAAGGTTAAAGAGTTTTAAAGATCTGAAGAATTAAAGAAGGTTAAATATGCCGCTAGTGTATGGGATTCTGATGAAGTTGGATTGATCGCCAAATTAGAACACCTGCAGAGTAGATTGACTAGACTAGTAAAACCTTATTATGACAAACTGAGAAACGTGTCAAAATTAATAGAGGAGTTAGACTGGGAATCAGTCACGGAGCGAATGTTAAATCACAGATTCAATTTCTTGTATGAATTGGAAGGATGTCTCCTTAGCGATTATGTTGAAAATGTTTTATCAGTCCCATCGTATTACGGTAGGAGAGATAATGCCAAGAAAATCGAGAGGTTAAGTGTTGAACCGACAGATTCAAGATGTCATATTTCCCACGAACGGCATGGGACCAGAATATTATTGTCGAAATTTGTCTGGTGCGTAATCAACCCCTGTCACACACTCTAATGGTTGCTTACAGGTTATACTTATGTACGTAAGTATGCATCTACTACTTGAACTCATCCAGGCAGATAAATAGAAAACTGAGAGAGAGTTTATATTTTCTCTTGAGTTAATTATTTTTTCCATCTAAATAAGAGAATGAGTAATTGATCGTAGCAACTTTTCCACTTCATTAAATTTTTATTTTACGACCGGGTTTCGATGTATTACATCATCATCAGGTCAAGTGCTACGATCAGTTATTCATTGTGTTCGACTTCCACCTCATCACACTTGAAGCTACTCAATTTGTAAATAAGAGGACATGATAAATGGTACAATCATGTTTCTGGTTAACGGTTGCATTGATACGAGGGTCATCCGGAAAGTAGTACCCGTTCGTGAAATAAAGACACAAAAGTAAATATGAACAAACATAAAAAATTTTATTTGAAAGAGGATACTTTAAACTACTTCTCAACATAATCTCCAAGCAAATTAAGGCATTTGTCATAACGTGTGACAAGTTTCTGTATTCCTGCTGCATAGTCCTTCGCCGCCAGCTCATTGAGATACGCGAGGGACCCATCTTGCACAAATTTTTGCATAATGCAGATGGTGTTTAACAATTTCATGAACAATTGTTCGAGAAACATTGGGAAAATGCTCACAGATGTCATCAATTGTGACGCGCCGATCGTTCCTCACGAATTCGTCAACTGAGCTCACCAGTTGGTCTGTAATGACAGACGGTCTCTCCGAACGCTCATCGTCGTGTGTGTTCCCCCTCCCCATGTTGAAGTTGCGACACCACCGCCGAACAGACGACTCGTCCATTACATTGTCTCCATACACCTCCTTTAATTGGCGATGAATATCACATGGGCGAACGTTTCTTGCATTGAGGAATTTAATCACTGCCCTCACTTCACAACTGGCGGCGTTCTCAATTTTTTTAAACATTGTAAACAATCACAGAAACAACACAGGCAATGCTAGCGTCACGCAACTTGGCTCAGAGAAGGCAGACAAGCCACTGAAGCTATCTGACCTCGTCCAGCGGCTACTCGCGTCGTCAGCACTTCATGCGGCACGAACGGGTACTACTTTCCGGATGACCCTCGTACTTTCAAAAGAAGCTGCATTTACTATTAAGGAGAGAGAAAGGCATCTTATTACACACCGATACCCATTGGAAATCAATTGAAACCACGAGCTTTACATAGACGAGATAATTGAAGGGAAAATCCCGCGGTGAAGACCAAGGGAGTCTAAACATAGAAGCTATCCAGGGGAAATTAGAATGTAGAACTGCTAAGAAAAAATATTAGGATTGCAATCGTAATAATTAAGTTCGGCATTACTATGGTTCAAATTGCCGCAATCGTCTGTACGTCGTTCTCTTCTTATAGCACGAGTTATTTTCGGGTGATATGTGACGC